>NW_027506907.1:297789-466243 GCF_052324685.1 Brachyhypopomus gauderio
AATATTTAATATCGTATCTAATCTGCGCCCGCGGTGTCTCTTGAGCGGAGCAGAACAGACTGACTCATCTGTAATGCGTGTGAAGACACCTCGCCAAACAGAGGCGTATTTCACCTCGCCACTGCCATGACGCTCCGAGCTCCACCGTCCCTCCAGCTAGCGCTTTGGCCGTTCCTGCTAAGGTCGCGCTAAGGTCGCGGACAGTGAAACTGTAGAACGATGGTCCACAGGACCCTGCCAGAGGCCACACGGGGCAGACTAACACACCAGCAGTGGCACTCTGGGACATGGAGAGGGGCCTACCTTTGGTTTAGGACCGTCCTGCTGGGACGAGGACGAAGACGGCGCTGGACAGGACTGGAGACCTGGGCAAGAGGACAGAGGAGACAGGAAAGGACGGGGGAGACAGGAGGCTTCGTTTACATACATGAACTAAATGACCAGTCACAAGTTTCTCATTAAAAAAATGCTTTAAAATCAGATCAATTCAGCGGGATGCGGCTTAAACGTTGTGTAAGCAAGCATGGCCCCCCCCCACACCCACACACACACAGCCCTGTATGGGCTATGGCAGCTGTGTGCATGTTTGTGTCTCCTTTGTCTAATACACACAGACCCAACACCAGCAGCCCGAGGAGGCGATAGCTACAGAGGACAACAGACGTCCGCTCTGACTCACCGGATAAACCGCACGCGTGTCCCTCCTCACTCATTTTCGAGCTGAGGTGTCACATGACCGCCTTTCACACACTCACCCCACCACTGCCAGCGTGCAATTAAGAGTCATATGAAACACGACGTCCTATACCTAGACATTCACCGCAGCCAGCCTGAGACAAAGCACCGGCTGTGTGTGTGTGTGTGTGTGTGTGTAACAAAAAACAGATCGCAGCTGCACACCAGGCCACAACTGTGCAAGCTGTCTGTCCACATGGCAGCCGGAGTCTCTGTGTGTGTGTGTGTGTGTGTGTGTGTGTGTGTGTGTGTGTGTGTGTGTGTCTTGCATGACAAAGAGACTTCTCACCAAGTTACCCAGCATGTGGTCTTTTATACACTCACACATTTGATCCCAATTTAGCATCAGAGAATGACTAAGAGCAGCAAGATGAAGTTCCCGCCACCAACCTGCACTCCCCCAAAATAGACAGGAGGGGAACTAGCTGGTTGCACAGAATATTTAATTGCCCAGATACGAATGGAAACAGCACAGCTGTGTGTGTGTGTGTGTAAATAAGTGACAGTGAATCAACACTAAAATCCCCTCACTAAGTTGAAAGAGTAACTAGGTGGGATGCAGGGACCCATGGTAGTTTGGACAGCAGTGTGTGTGTGTGTGTGTAGGACTGTCAGTGGGTCAGGACGGCAGACACCCAGGAGGACACTCACCACAGCCCCACAACAGCGCCCCCTACAGCCTGGGACATCATCTTTAATCTTCGTCTTACACTCACGTGCTCGCTCACTCACACACACACACACACACACACACACACACACACACACACACACACACACACACACACACACACACACACACACAGTGTTTTGTCTGATTTTAGAGGAGAATGTCCTCGGAGCTGATGGAGCACAACCACGTCACCTCTCTTGAGGAACTACAGCCTACAGCGGTTCACGGTCGCCACGGCAAAGGAAGAACTGGCTGTACCAGTTTGGTCAACGGCAGCGAAAAGGAAATAAAAACACAAAACCCCATTATAAAAACAAAGAGAGAGATTAGCTGAGCTCACCATCACACAACATCTCAAGCACAGCCGACTACACGCCAACCTGACCAACCCGCCCACTCGCACAACCCAGCGGGATCTTGCCAGGTGTGTCCGTCAGAGGCCTATTTCCTGTCTAGGCCAAGACTGTGGCGGAACACAAAGGCCCGGCTTCCTGTGCGGACAGGAAGTGGGGGGCGGAGAGGGGGCCGGGTGCACGGGGAGGCTGCTGGGAGTGGGAGGTGATGTCACAGGAAAGTCCCGCTCAGCGAGACTGGAACAGTGCGGGACTGTTCGGCAGGGACGGGTCTAGGTGCCGGACACTCCCAGCTGTGGAGCTGGGCGGTGTAGAGTGATCTACAGAACGTCAGGACAGGGAGGCTGTGTCACACAGTGAGTCAGCGCTAATAGGTGTAGGAGCACCAACTCCTCACAACACACGTCAGACACACCAGATCCTCACTCAGTCCAACGCCGTCTTCTCCTGTCTCACTAACACAGGGCTTTTGTTTCCAGTATTCCTTCACAGTGCAAGCATAAATAGACAGGACGGCTTGTGTCTATAGACCTAAATGCTGTAGTACACATCTACATAAAGAGCCTGGGATAGATATTTATGATCATACAGACCGCCAGACGCACCCAGGGAACTACAGCAGACTAAGAGTGGAATTAGAATACTGACGTGTCAGAGAGAGAGAGAGAGAGAGAGAGAGAGAGAGAGAGAGAGAGAGACAGAGAGAGAGACAGAGACAGAGAGAGAGAGAGAGACAGAGAGAGAGAGAGACCGAGAGACCGAGAGAGAGAGAGAGAGAGAGAGAGACAGAGAGATTTCTTTTCAAAGTGAAGCTTGTGCTAGGGTGATTCATTTGCATCCCTTTTAACACACACACACATTGATCCTTTCTGGATGCATGTGTCTTTCAACTTTCTTCAAGGCTCTTGTGAGTCAGGTCTGTCCGTATCGTAGGTGACATAAGTAAACCCTGCAGGGTCTGACATAAGTAACGGCCCAGGGCCAGTTAAAACACACACACACACACACACACACACACACACACACACACACACACACACACTAACAAACAGCTAAAAGTGAACCTGTACAGGTCACAGATCTGTAAGAATACGTTCATTTGACATGATGTCGTATCGAAAGCCCGGTCAAGGAACGAAATAAATGTTTCCTGTATTTCAAGGAAAACTGGAAATTTCAATGGCTGCATGACAGTCATGAGTGTGTCTGATATCTACACCATGCTGCCATTTAAGGAATACAGCATGAGTGAGAACCTCCCTTGCTCAGCAAGATTATAAGACATCAATAACAAAAAAAATCAACAGCTCTATAGTACAGCATAAACCTAGAACAGCATAAACACGATACATACAGAGAGCATCAAAGCAGTTAGTGACAGTTTCCCCATCAGTATCAAACATGCAGACCTCCAGCCAAAGAACATGACGTCGTGTGGAGTTTCACCACCAGGATCTACAGTGCTGAAAGCCCTGGTCCTCACAGGGGGCCGTCGGTCTCGGGGAGGGGCCCCCACGTTCATAGTCCAAAGGGCCCCAAACACAGGGCTACTGGACCCACAGCTAGCCCACCGCCTCCCGCCGGGCTCTGGATTCAATTATCCGCCGTGCAAGCTGTTCTGCTCCGATCTGCAGCATTCGCCACGGCTCCACGCCGGCCCGGGAATTACACAGCAGCTCCCACATGGAATTTTCCCACGGTGACATGGAATACAGAGACCCCCCCCCCCCCACCCCGAATCTCCACCAACACCTCCACACGACCGACGTAGAGCGATGGTGCGACAGCGTGTGGAGAACTCCGTAGGGAAGAGAAACACGCACGTTTGCAAACAAAGTGAGCGTTTATTCAGTAACGTGGTCTGTGATTGGACGGTGATAAACGCCTCGGTCAATCACCGCCTGTGTTGTTTGCTTCTGCAGCACCTCCATGTCTGTATAATTGTATTTACCGTCACATGAAGGGGGAGAAAAACCAACAACACTAAACCCACATTCACTTCTTCCTCCCACAGCGGGACCTTTCCCACTCACCGTCTCCGTTTGTCAATCTCCGACTGATCCTTGGTCAGTTTGAAGGCCCGTAAAGAGCCAGCGTGTGCCTGTGCTGGGACTGACCTGGGATCAGGCCTCAGCCTCCCCCGTCTGGCACGTGGGTGTGTAATTTAGAGCGGCCACACAAAGAGACAGACACCCGTGTGGGGCAGGGATTAACAGAGGGGTGACTGAGGGCTGGCCACTGATTGGAAATGGGGATGTGGACACACACACACACACACACACACACACACACACACACCTGTGAACATCAAACAGACCACAACCAGGTGGAACAAGCTCTGCAAGGCCATGGCTGTGTAGACGGAGGAGAATCGCGACTTACAAAACGCTTCAACCGGCCTGGTCAAAGCTCCTTTCAAAGAACCAGCACAAAGTGCGTGTGTGTGTGTGTGTGTGTGTGTACACAGGCAACACAAGGAAACGCTACTGGAGAACAGGTCAGTGAACGTTTTATTTGTGTTCATTTGAAGAGAGATAACACAGCTGAGTCATCGTCCGCTCTATACAAAGATCGACTCTATGCGCTCTGTGGACTGACCTCAGATCAGCCTGTAAAGGGGGCCACAGCTCCTCTGCAGTGCAGGGTGAAGTCACACGGGTGGAGACGGAAAACTCAACATGAAACAGAAGGACCTTCAACTAGTGTCAGTCACATGGCGCAGTATACCGAGAACGCTGCTCTGTGTCCTTAGATAACACACACACACAACACTCACACACACACACACACACACACACACACACACACAACACTCACACTGTTTCCACACATTACGTGTGCAACCGTCATCACTTTTGCCCATATTTACACAGGTGTCCTGGGACCAGACTTTGCCATGTATAACCAAGTGAAACACGTTTATATTAAAGGGAGACCTGGACCTAGATCAGCCCTCGTAACTCGAGGCTGCTGGGATATCCCTCGATTAAAGATACACTAGCGGTGTGGTAGTCTAGACTCCTGACGAGAGACCCTTGAGAGGCCAGTGATGACGCAAAGTTTTAAACCTCCGTCGATGGCTGTAGCGGTGCGGGACGCTGGATGAGAAACGCAGACGCTTCCTGGATCTGCGACACTCCTGGATCACGGAGAGAACCCTGAAGAACACGCCTGACCCGGGAGGGTTCAGGGTGACTGGAGGAGTCGTTTGGTTGAACCTCCCACATCTGGTGTTACTGCACCGCACCTCTCCATCAACTTAAGGTTGCCAAACCCTTCTGTCCTACAGTTCACTCCCCCTGTGAGGACCAGGGCTTTCAGCACTGTAGATCCGGGAGGTGAAACTCCACACAGACACAGAAATGTTCATGTTAGAGGACATAAAACTGTTAACAGCATCGGATACGACTGAAGGGTTGATGTTAGCCAACAGCGTAGCAACTAACCAACATGATCATGTTGGGTATTCGTTGGGTTTTAGGCAATTGCGACTGCGGTTGGCCTGCTCGTATGCAGCAAAACAAGACGTACGCATGTTTTGAAGAGAAGAAAAGAAGCAGCTTCCAGAATAGTCCGCATACATGCATTCCCTGGAGATAAGACTCCACGAGGGGTCCAACACCACAAGCCCAGATTCTAAATCTTGCATACGCTTAAGTTCTTTACTACCACAAATTCCACAGGATATAAATCTGTCCTCAAACATCCAGAAGAACTCTCCAAAGGATGAGACACATGGAAAATGGAATGCGAGCCTGACACCATGCAGGAAAAGAGAAAGATTAGAGCCCCCCCTCCCCCACGAAGAACCCCAGACCAACAATAATGCAAACAGAAGACGCAGAGGAAGATAAACTGTTGAAGAGTGCAATGCCATGCGCTCTGATCTGGGATCTGCATGTGCGTCTCCTTCACAATGGTGGGGATGACGAAGACCTCAGTCAGAGCTGATGTCAGATCTGCCATCAGAGATACGCTCGCTGTCCATCTGCTAATGTTAATGATGAGTGGAACGATCCTGTGGCTAGTAAGAGTTCAAGCTAATAAAGACAACGACAGTTGACAGCTAGCAAACGAGATCATTTTAACCGCTTTTCTTTCACTGTTAGACGCATTAGCAGAAAGCCAAAGGGTGCAGCTTCAGTCATTAACATTCGGTCTTCTTTTTAAGCACGCTTGTGTGTTTTGAGTGCATGTTTGAGTGTGCGCTCAAATCCATTCCTGGCAAAGAGCTCTAGGAGAGGCCACGGGTGGGCAGTACGCACCCCCCCCCCCCCCCAACCTCCAGCCATCAGCATGCGAACACGTCCGGCTCTGAGAACCTCGGGAAAGCGAAGGCTCGCTGGTTAGGGCCGTTCCAGCTGGCTTATGGAGCGATCTGGAGATCAGCGGTGGTCTCCACGGGAGGGTCGAGGGGTAAGGTCTGGGAGGTCTGAGAGGAGAGGGAGAGCGGAGGAACCACGGCGCCACGTCCACCCCCTGCAGAGAGCCGTCGATAATGAAACCCGCCGCACGTGGTGTCCCGCCGGACCACAGATCAGGTCAGCAGCTCTAGGTGGAGCCAAAGAAACGTTCATCGGCTCTACGCACAGCCTGGTCTGAAGAAGCTGGCTTTCAGAGCCAGGAATCAGCGCTTATACACACTTACACACACGAGGAACCCAAGAGAAATAGTGCATAAAGATCAAGTACCCACAACCCCATATCATTAGCATATGATCATGAAGGTTTGATAAACAACAAAACAGTTAAGCTGCTTTCATAGAAAAACAGAAGACAAAAGAACAATGTATTATTATACTTCTGCATACAACAGATGTTTCCACTACAAACCACACCACACTTGCACCAAACTTCTGTTCAGTTTAAGACATACCAACCCTATAGCGTAACAGAGATATTAGGTTTCAGCATTCAAGTTATTAAAGTTCTCTGTTCAGTCACACACCACAGCTGTCTCTAGGCTTGTGTAATCCTGTCATACACAAGGCACTTTCTTGGTCTCAGACACCGACCTCCTTCAACACTGGCTTACACTCGGGTGAGGGCCCTTGTGTGCCTGGCTCTTATCTGCTAGGTGCCGTCGTCGTTTCTTCTGGTCGAGCCATGATAGCCCATCATCGCTCCCCATGACCAGTGCTGGGTCAGAACCGAGGCTACATCCCACCTCACCTTCTCAGTCCAGGTCAACTTCACGGTCATACCTTCTCACCACAGGTGTTGCGGCTAACAAAACACTTAAAAGTAGTTCCTCCATGATATGGTATTACCATAGCAGCTTCTACACCAAAAGCCACCAAATCATATCACACTGTGATTAGTCTGGTGCACATTCGACAATCGAAGGGGGGTAAAAGGGGCTTTTGTGGTCTCCTTCACAAACATTAGTTGGTTAATAGGAAGCAACAGGCTCTTCTTGTAGGTGTTGTTCCAATTATGAACCGACGGGTTGAGCCAGACTGCTGAACGTGAGATTTGCATCTGGCCGTAGGGCTGCATAATCATGAAGGAAATTATTACTCTTTTGCAAGCATGCTCATGACACACTTCTTTGAGTGCGTTATGCACGTTTCAACGCACATTTCACTTGAGTGCATTGCATTTTATTTTGACTCTCCAGTTGACACACTTCACAGGGCAAGATCTCATGGGCTTTAGGCCATGTGCATTTCGCTGTGCACATCAAGAACTGTTTTGGATTTAGTCCAGACCTGTAAAAAAAAAAAAATCAACTCCCCTGGGGAGACCACTTCCTGTCACATGACCTCAGGGTCCATACTGGATTGGCACAGGGGTGAGAGATTCTAATGAGCGGGGGGCCACCTGCTGTTGATTGGTCGTTTCCATTGACGGGGGCTACACCACCTGCTACTGTACTTCAGCTCAACAACACGCAAATAAGCAGCTTAAAATCCAAAACAAACAGCCATCTGCGAAACTGCGGATCTGTGCTTTTTAAAAATACAAAGCACCTGCTTTGCCCAGTTTCTCATAATGTCGGCTGATAAGATCCCGTGCCCTTTACAAAATGCTCTGGTGAATACGAATTCTGGATTAAGACCTGATGAGTTACATCATTATCTATTATGACATCAATTAAAATATTAAGAAACAATACTAATGTCAATTTATAAGCTTGGAAAATGACATTTTATATGTCCAAAGCAACACAGCATCCCTACAATTCAGTAATCTACACTGGATGATGCAAGGAAAGAAATTCTTACATCTGGAAACAGGTACAACCATCGTGTCATGGCAAAGATGACTTCATCTACATAAAGACAAGGGGGACCAGTTTGCTTCCTTTTGGATTATTCCTTATATCAAGCAAGACCTTTCAATCAAACAGAACCACAGTACCTGCTGGAAACACACGAGTACACACTGCTCAGCTAAAAGACTCGATAAAAACGAATATTTCAAGGACAGGGCAGTCGAGTTTATTTTTCGTGTATTTTTCAGTTTGCTTGGTTCATTTTTCAAGCGTGTTAAAGTCTTGCTGTACAGAGCGCTAGCGTGGCGTGCTCGTCTGTCTCCGTCTGTTCTTTCAGAGGTCGTGCTCGGTACACCACTGGCCCCCAAGGTCACCGATAAAGAACAACACGCCTGTTGGCTGCATCTGAGCCAACCAAGCCGGGAGCAGCCTGCCTCACCGCGGCCCACCAGGTGCGTCCAGTGACGGAGGTGGAAGCAGCAGTCGACTGCCTCTCCGGTTTCACTCCACCTGCTGACTCCATTTTATAGAGGGCTCCTAAGATTCCCAGGGGGGTTTCTTTGGTAAAACAACACCAACTAGTATGAGGGAGGGGATGAGGGAGGGGGGGGGGGGCTTTTTTATGGGGATGGGGTGCCTGAGGCCTGTGTGCATCAAGCTTCTCAGATCAAAGCAAGTGATGGTCCAAGATCTGTGCTTGGTTAGACAATCAAATTAATCAGAGGAAATAAAAGAGCAAAAACTGATCCTGGCTCAGTATGAAAAGTATGACAATGTATGGGAGAGCCGGGATGCATATAGCTAGTAGACTGAAGGTGACCTTAGACACACACAGTCTTCCTCTTATCTATCCCCCGAAGAGCGTTTCCAAGTCTTTAGGTAAGTCGTTTCAGGGTCAGTACCCACAGAACCCCAACATCCCCACTGCCCAGGACCACAGCGCATGGTAAAGCCATCAACGCGCCTGCATTCTCCCCTCCTGCCCCAACGTGTGGAACGGCCAAACACTCTCCTCCTACCCTAACATGGAGGACCAAGAGCACATTCACCGAGCAGCTGATGAGCAGGAATTTTTCGGGCCACTCCAATCCAAAAGCAGAACTGGGTAAAGGACGATCTAGGCCATCTTATTCTTTCCCTGAAGGTAGCACACTAATTCCGCACTCGACCCAAAGCAGAACGAGAAGGCAGAGGGTGGGGAGGAATCGTGGCCGACTGCGATGCGACTTGTGTCCGGGTGAGATGCCAGTTTTGATATGCTGCTGCCAGCGTGCGGACTCTTGGAACACAGACGCAGACACCCAGCATCCACCGTTCAGCCGAACGTCACAGTGACGCTAGCCACTCTGGAAGGGGCAGTGGGCTTCTCCAGAAAGCCACGACGTTCTTAACGCACACTAGAGGCCCACACACATGCCCGTCTTCCCTCAAGAGCACATGGAGGAACGTTCTTTTAGAACCTGGGTGGATTCTCATTCCTCATATTTATAATTGCACTTGATGCGGGGACATGGCCTCGTCCCTACTCTGAGCAGGGACTTCCTGAGGGGAAGAGACACTAGCCTCCTTGGTGTGGCATTGCTGTAGGGAGCACTGCTGAGGAACGGAGACATTTCTAAGGCAGAAACCGGCACAGCATCCTGCCCAACTCAAGCTCCAACAGCACACACAGAAAACCAGAGTCCAGCAACGCAAAGAAGGACTGTATCACGATGGGCAGGGACGGTGACTCTCAGAGAACTGTTAAAACCCTGGAGGCCAAGTTGCCCCCCGGGCACAGCATCCCCGCCCCCCTCCAGGCGCACGTGGGCAAACACTGTACCTCAAGCCCGTGTTTGTTGACAGTGGTTGTCAAGTTCCTGCTCAAATGGGATAAGTTAGGGGTGGGCGATATGGGAAAAAAATAGTATCACGATTTTTTCATAAAATCATAAAATATCGTGCACCCCTAGGATAAGTCCTATGATTGGCCAAGTTCTGTCCTCAATAGCCCTCCCCAAAAGAATATTTGCAAATATCTTGTTTCTTAAAGCTCATATGTTGTTTCTTAAATAAACATCATGATGTCCTGAAGCTTTTAAAAAAAACTTGAACCCAATCTAAACCTATAATTTCATATGGCCTGACAGGAAAACCTGTATAACCCAGTTAGTGTCCGACGGTTAAATAAAATGCAAAGTAAGCTGTACAGACACTGGCAAACGGCTCTGGAGAAAACGGAAAGCTGGTGTTATTAATGGACAGTGGCGTGTGTGTGCTGACGGGGTTTGCCCCGTCTGTCCTCAACGGTGTCGCCCCCGACAGCTGCTCCACACACCCGCCCCTTCAAACACCAACCCAGTCAATTAACCCAAAGACGCGGTTTAATGAGATTAGGTCCTAATGGTCGGGATAAGAGTCAATTACTTGACCAAAACTTCTAGCTGGGTGTGTCGAGGAGGACTGGAGAGTGTGTTGTACCAATATCTGTAAAATCAATTCACTTCAGCTTGGCACTGTACAGTCGCTGCGGACGTGAACTGCTAAATCATCTGTTTAGGTTCCTGGCCGAGTCCTGTGGGCAGGACAGTGGGACTGGACCCCTTCAAGATCGCCACATCGTCCGAATAAGCGATATATGGACGTGACGGACACGTTCGGTACACGGTGCGCTGCGGAACACCGTCAGTATTTTAAAGTCTGAGGTGGCGGTGCACGTTTAATACGTGTCCTGTACACCAAACACCAGAAAGGGTGGAGACCGCTCGCTTCGTCGTGAAAAGGCTTAAAACTCGCAACTCCGAACTTATTCACACTGAACCACAGAAAACCCGAACCGTTTTCTTGGTCTGCGGCGGCGAATAAAGGCTGTGCGGAGTTTGAACACACCCAACACCGGGGGTCGACAATAAAACCGCGTGTGACGGACATTTCGAGTCAAAATCGTCACGAAATTGCCGAGCGGCGCGCGCGGGCACGACGAAGCGGGCCGGACCGAAACTGTACCCGTTATTTTGTCACCACCCATGTTTTGCGTCTTTTCTTCAAACGGATTCAGGCGTACACCCCGTACATCCAAGAGGACACACCGGTCGCTCCTGGCACCGTGCAGGCGACGCTCATTGTGCCAGCTAATGACATTAATACCAAGCCAGACAAACAATGTGACCATCGGAGGATGGAAACGTCTTTGCGCGTTCTCGTGATCTTGCGCCACACATGTAGCGTGTAGGATGCGGCTCGTACGCATCTGTCCGTTTTCGGTACGCTAGATCCGTTTTCTTATTCTCTCTGGCTATTTTTTCATTACAAGACGAGACAATAATAATAGCCCCACGGCAGGGCGTGAGGGCTCCGATTCTTTAAACAGCCCTTTTAAATAGTTTATCCATGTTTTATTCCGCATACACCGACAACCACCAAATCAAACGACCAAATGCAGCAGAATCCTCACTATGGTACCAGTTTAGTTGGGCTTTGAGCCCGTCTTACCCAGCGGAGAGAAGGTGAAGGCGCGTCTCCTGTGATTCCTAACGGGAGCAGCCGGCACTTACGAGACCACGCCAAGTAATATCCAACGCTCTTGACACTTAAAACACAAATTCTATATTTTCCTCGGATTTCTTTTTTTCCCTCACTTAATCAAAAACTACGATCCCATTCGCTTACGGATACATTTCTGTCCTCTTTCCCAGTCTCTCCCTCTCTCTCGCGGGGAACAAGGATTGTGGCGTGCTCCTTGGCGTCCAGCTTCCTGTCCCGCCCACATTTCAGAATCGACCAATCAACGGATCCAAAGGAGTGGCACCGCGCACCGCTCTTCAGGAACACGAGCGCACCCGACGCGCGCGCCAGACGGGCGATTTCTCCGTGTGGACAAGCGAACAGTGCTGGTTGAAAAAGCCCTTTCAATAAGTGCTCTGTTATACCAGCTAAGAGTGGTGTTCAGGTTAATGGAGTTGGTCATAAATCCGTATAAAAAATCAGTACGAAACCAAATAAAGCAACAGTGAACACAGGCAGGTTTATACTAATTAAGGATTTGCTTATAGGCAACCACGTAGTGTTATTCGTTTCGTCAGGGACAAGGGACAGCTAGGCGTAACAAAACTGCTGTATGTCCGAGTGAGGAGTGTTCAATAGGGAAACATGCCTTTTCTTTTGCGGTCTAAATTACAGAACAGTCTCAGACCAAAAAAACACCAGTACAAGTCTGGAGTCGCCTGTTTGTGAAAGACAAACAAACAGAAGCAGCACTAAATAAAGTGCATTGCGGTCTTTAATGAATACGTGTTTTCAGATATGGGACAGATGGGAATTCTCCGTAGAACAAAGCAACAGGACAACAACAGCAGGACGCTGGGCGAGGTTCTCCACCTAGTGGCCGTGTGGCGTCAACTCTCGTTTACCTTTCACAATTCACAACAGCAAAAAACAACAAAACGACCTTTGTGTCTACGTAATTGTGCTGTACTTGCATAAACTACATAGCGTTGCTATGATTTCCTTAAAAATGCGTAGGTCTGCAGAATTGGTTTACTATTCGAATATATTTCGAATGGGAACGTACTACCAATGTTTGATCTTAAGGAATACACATTTAATCACAGTCGGTCGTTAACATTTTAACTGTTGTGCTTGAATAAACAGTTACTGTCCGTCCTATCCGCCCCTAACCACATATACCAGAACGTAATTTCTGACACCTTCTAAACGTCGTTTCGGTCTCACACCAGCGTGTGGCGCTACAGTCCACAGCATGTGCGTCTTTAAAAAATGGTAGCGTCGAGGCAGACGACACAAGAAAAGGAGTAAGAGGAGTGAGGACTGGTAATTTCAGCCAGCAGTTGTATGATACACATCCAAGTGACAGCAGCGTTGAGGAAAAAATGTAAGGCATATATGATCTGGACACCACATAGAGTGATGGAGGACAAGGAGACTGAACTTCACAACCACACACACGGAAACAGAGGAACCTGAAACAGAGAAATACCACAGACTGAGAGAAAATAGAGAGAAAAGGAGGGGATACGGATAGTTTGCAAAGTTGTTGCATTGATGATAGTGGCATGTGATCCATTCCTGGGATATGTTAAATGGAAACACACTGACACTGAAAGTCTATGATAGTTAATACATATTTATATGAAACATATTTCAATTACACATTTATATGAAACATATCTTTATACGGTGTATATAAAACATTTAAATGTCACATGTGTATTAACCTTGTATATGACTCCTAAAACACAGAATGTGATGCTCACATTTCCCTTTACCAGTAAATGGCCTAAAACCTGCACATGCCTCTGTGGTCATCTTACATCTACCATAAGAGAGCAAGACAACATATGTATATGACATGTTTTTACAAATAGATTTTTGTAGGAAACACAATTTGGTAAAATTATTCATGAGTCATAGATTCTTCAGTCAAAGGTATAAATAAAACCATTAATCTGTGTAATTTGTGCTTTCACAGATTTAATTTCTGTCACATCCCAGCTAATACCCAATGACCTGCCCCTCACGAACCTATCACAACACACACTGACTTCCCCGATACCAATTACCCGCCCTCTCAACCTTCACGAACCTATCACAACACACACTGACTTCCCTGATACCAATCACCCGCCCTCTCAACCTTCACGAACCTATCACAACACACACTGACTTCCCGGGTCCCAATCACCCGCCCTCTCAACCCTCATGAACCTATCATGACACACATCATCTTCCACAGTCCGAATCACACATTTATTAGTTGCTCCCTTCACTTGTGCCTCATTACTATCTCCTTATTTAACCCCCACTGGTACCCAGTCAAGTCCTTTGACTTTTAACTGATGGTTCCTAACCCTCTGTTATGGACTTTTAACTGATGGTCCCTAACCCTCTGTTATGGACTTTTAACTGATGGTCCCTATGTATGTTATAGATTTTGTCAAGCCAGTGCCTGCCCAGGCACTGATATTGATGTTGTTTTGCTTATTATCTTTGTTTCAACTCAAATCTGCTGTTTTCTTTTTATATTTCATCAATAAACACCCTGAATATTATCACTCACACCTCCCTGCTAAGATGTAACGTCTCCTTTTCCAGAGGGAAGAATTCAATTCTTCACAAGTGTTCACACCCCCACCTTTTACATCTAGGTTTAAGACTTCAAGAGTGCTAAGCCTGGTGCCCCCAGCTATAGAGTTGTCTCGTAATCTGAGATGTTAACGCTATTGTGTGGCTACTTCAAGCATTCGCTGGGGTTTGTGATGATGATGATGATGATGTAGGAGGAAGGCGGAGTCTCGGAGAGCCCTCAGGACTGGGCTCACCCATTGACACTCAATTCTAGTTCTGCTGCTACACACAGACCTGCTGGAGCTACATACTGACACATGTGTAAGGGTATTTTAGGTCCCCCCCACCAAGCCAGGAATGCACCCCCCCCCCCCCACACACACACACACACTTACTAGTTCACTCAGTTCACCTGTTCCCAATCTCTACGTCTGCATGTTACTGTGGAGATGGTACCAACACTAAACTAGACCTGCTTATCTGTGATGGAGAATCTGAGATGGTGCCAGAAAACCTCCCAGTGCTGGCAACAGAGGAACAGAGGAGTGTTGCCATAATCATCCACCCACTCCATCAACTTGGGCGGATGTAGATAGAGCTCGCCTACCCTATACCACCTGAAAAGGCTTACACCTGTACCAAACTAGCTGGGTACGTTTACAGCAGGCTGAAGTGATCCAATCAGAACTCCTGCTGTCTTGTGCGTGATGGTGTTTGTGTGCTGATAGACATGACTGTGTCAGCCGGCCCACATTAAGGTAGTGACCTTCATGACCTTCATGACATTTGAAAACTTTTGGTTAGATGCACCGGCTGACTGTGTGGAATAAGGTTAATTACCAAGTTCAGGTATGTGTATCATATATATCAAAACTGTGAAAATTTGTGGAGAACTGAGAAACAGGAAGTGTCTTGCAAATGCAGCATCTCTCACATTTTACAAGTGCTTTGTTCTCCACGAAGATCAGAACCAACGCATCTCTCAAATGCATACCTACCTACCATCATCCTCCTAACCAAATAAAGCGCTAGCATTCCAGAGTGGCCCCTCCTTCTCAGTTTCTGTCTGTTTCTCTTGGTTTAGGGAAATAAAAAATGTCTTTAGGTTTTAACATACCAGTCAAGTCCAGGGTGAAATAAAAACTGTGGCCAGTTTTATTGTAATGTGATAGCAAATGAGTGAGACGAATATGATATATGTGATATATAACAGTTAAAGAGGAAGTAGTGGAAGAGGTTAAAAAATGAATGATTTAATAAGTAAGATCAGTATATGTCCGTACCAAATATACTACAGTTTATGCATAATTTGTAAATTATAGTTGTTTACCAAAGTATAGTCCATTTATTGCAGCATAAACAATCTCTTGATTGGTCATTCAATCTCACAGTCTGTGCCAATCAGAAGCAGTGGGGTACACCACCCGACACCACCCGGAGAGGGTGAGCTTTATAAGGTAGTGCAGACAGGAGGTGATCACGAGCTACAGCTACAGAGTGAGATCAGAGACAGGCTTCTACACAAGGGCTCGGCGCTATAGTGACACCATGGCAACCCAGTTTAGCAAAGGACCTACCTTTGGACTGTCTGCTGAGGTCAGGAATAAGGTAAGAATGTGTGTGTGTGTGTGTGTTGGGGGGGGGATGGAGGAGTTAACATGCCTTACCTAAACTTAATTTCATTTCTGTAGCTTTTGGTTTATAAGCAACTCACATGTATAAAAAATACAGTATCATTCTGAGAGAAGGAGGTGTATATTCGTTTTAAAGAAAGAGTTTGATATTATGACAAAAGTTACTGAGAACCCAGCAACTTCTCATGATCACGTTATACAATATTACTCTTTACAATAAAAATATACTTAGGCATCAGTAAAGACAACAACCACAGAAGGATTAGTGTCGCTTCTAAATTGAGATTACACCAATATTTGCCAAGGCAATCCTTTAGATTGTGAGCAAACAAGACATGCAAATGTCCGAGGAGGAGAGAACATGGAGGAGAGGTGGAGGAGAGAACATGTAGGAGAAGTGGAGGACTGTCCTGGAGGAGAGGTGCAGGAGAGAATATGGAGGAGAGGTGGAGGACAGTCCTGGAGGAGAGATGGACGACAGTCCTGGAGGAGAGGTGGAGGAGAGAACATGGAGGAGAGGTGGTGGACAGTGCTGAAGGAAAGGTGGAGGACTGTCCTGGAGGAGAGGTGGAGGACAGTTCTGGTCTTCTCCAGGCTCAGCATCGCCCTCCCGCTGCCTGGTCGCTCTCTCTTCCAGGACTTTCTTGTTTACGCCGCACTTCAGGGCCAAACAGCAGGGAGTATACACCGTCTCTGGTGCCCCTGATTATAACCACTCATTATCACTCTTGACCTTATTTAATCATTAATGACTGCGCAATTGTCATCCTGATTGTGATTCTCTCATTTTGGGCAACTCCTGAAATCTCTGAAATCATTACACCCTAAACAAGGCACACAAGTGTGTGTGTGATGGTATTTGCATTTGCATGGGTGTAAGTCTGAGCACTGCCAGAGACTGGCTCTCTCATAGAAGGTCCAGGGATTAAAGCCAAACAGGTGTTCGTGGTTCACACATTCTGCAAAACCTGAAGTGTTAAGAATGCTCCCATCAGAACCACACAAACATGATGGTGTACAAACCTCTGGTCAGGCTTCAGCACTATTAACATTAACTCAATTTATTCCGATTAACTCAATTTATTCCAAATTAACCAAGTCTTTTCCCAATTAACCCAATCTGTTTCCATTTAGGAGAAGAAATGGTTTTTTCTCCATTAGTACTGAATAACATGATATGAAAAGAAATGTCAGTGAGATTTTTATTTTTACTGAAGTAACAACCATCGTTCCTGTTCCATCATCCCATGTGACCCTTGACCCCATGTGATGCTTGACCCATCAACTGTAGCTGGTGCAGAAGTATGACCCCCAGATGGAGGATGAGCTGCGCCAGTGGATGCAGGAGGTCATAGGTCGTGTCATATCCAACAACTTCATGGAGGGACTCAAAGACGGGGTCATCCTCTGCGAGTGAGTCATTGTCAATATTCAGTGTGTCGGTGCTGTTAACGTGACAACAGAGTCACGCTCCAGTTTTCTATTCCTAGTTCTTGTAATGCTGCCTGTGACTGTTTCCATGACTCTGTCCTGCTCAGACTGATCAACAAGCTGAAACCAGGATCGGTGCCGAAGATCAACCGGTCTTCGCTCAACTGGCACAAGGTAATTAGCCCTGCCCGCCAGGCAGATTCATTAGATCTATAAATCTGTTGGGATGGCTGTCTTCATTACACAGATAGACGTGTTTTGACTGAGTTTGGGTGTAGATCAGCTGTGTTTGAGTTTTCTTTTTTTAGCCAGCAAAGGAAAGTTCTCCGGGTTCAGTTTGAAATGTCGGGTATCTGTCACACAAACACACAGCAAACCTCGCAGGCTGGAACACGACCTGCATTGCTTGAAATGGAGAGATGTGTGTTAGGAGGCCGTACCCATTCCGACGGACGGTACGGAGCATAGGCGGAGGTCAGAGTGAACGGTTTTAATGAATGGCTTCGGTTCCTGCTGGTGGAAACGGATTCAGCTTCATAGATTTCCCCTGATCCCTGAGTGTTTACTTCACTTCAGCATGTTTACATTCCAAGTCAGACACTTTGTACTACTATGTATGCTCAGTGTGTGTATGTGTGTCTACGGTTGGGCACTTTCTGGGCACTTAAGTTATACAAGTTAATACAAACATACAATTAAGATGAAAAGCAGCATTAATAAGGAACATTACATTGGTTGGATGAATTGATCATTTTGTTTAATTCATATCCAACGTGTTTACATTTGTTTTAACACTGCTGTATTGCTTGGCTGGGTGAACTGAATGTATTGCTGGTTAGGGGACAAATTTTCAGAACCATTTTAAGCATTTGTGAGACAAGCAGAATGTTGGGAATGTGAGGAATGTCAAAGCCTTGCACTTATTTACACAGTGTCCATTTTCTCCACATCTCCATCTCTTGCTCTGTCCACCCCCTAACTTTATTCAATCAATCTCCACACCTCTTTCTCTATGCCCCATCCTGTTACCCCTCTATGCTCCATCCTGTTACCCCTCTATGCCCCATCCTGTTACCCCTCTATGCTCCATCCTGTTACCCCTCTATGCCCCATCCTGTTACCCCTCTATGCTCCATCCTGTTACCCCACTATGCCCCATTCTTTTACCCTTCTATGCCCCATCCTGTTACCCCTCTATGCACCATCCTGTTACCCCACTATGCCCTATCCTGTTACCCCTCTATGCCCCATCCTTTTACCCCACTATGCTCCATCCTGTTACCCCACTATGCCCCATCCTTTTACCCCTCTATGCCCCATCCTGTTACCCCTCTATGCCCCATCCTGTTACCCCTCTATGCCCCATCCTGGTACCCCACTATGCTCCATCCTGTTACCCCACTATGCCCCATTCTTTTACCCTTCTATGCCCCATCCTGTTACCCCTCTATGCACCATCCTGTTACCCCACTATGCCCTATCCTGTTACCCCTCTATGCCCCATCCTTTTACCCCACTATGCTCCATCCTGTTACCCCACTATGCCCCATCCTGTTACC
The DNA here is from genome assembly GCF_052324685.1 of Brachyhypopomus gauderio. Taxonomy (NCBI): domain Eukaryota; kingdom Metazoa; phylum Chordata; class Actinopteri; order Gymnotiformes; family Hypopomidae; genus Brachyhypopomus; species Brachyhypopomus gauderio. The sequence goes on from NW_027506907.1 coordinate 316,455, forward strand.
CCTCTATGCCCCATCCTGTTACCCCTCTATGCCCCATCCTGGTACCCCACTATGCCCCATCCTGTTACCCCTCTATGACCCATCCTTTTACCCTTCTATGCCCCATCCTGTTACCCCTCTATGCTCCATCCTTTTACCCCTCTATGCCCCATCCTGTTACCCCACTATGCCCCATCCTGTTACCCCTCTATGCCCCATCCTGTTACCCCACTATGCCCCATCCTGTTACCCCTCTATGCCCCATCCTTTTACCCTTCTATGCCCCATCCTTTTACCCTTCTATGCCCCATCCTGTTACCCCTCTATGCCCCATCCTGTTACCCCTCTATGCCCCATCCTTTTACCCTTCTATGCCCCATCCTGTTACCTCACTATGCCCCATCCTGTTACCCCTCTATGCCCCATCCTTTTACCCTTCTATGCCCCATCCTGTTACCCCTCTATGCCCCATCCTGTTACCCCACTATGCCCCATCCTGTTACCCCTCTATGCCCCATCCTGTTACCCCTCTATGCCACATCCTGTTACCCCTCTATGCCACATCGTTACCCCTCTATGCCCTATCCTGTTACCCCTCTATGCCCTATCCTGTTACCCCTCTATGCCCCATCCTGTTACCCCTCTATGCCACATCGTTACCCCTCTATGCCCTATCCTGTTACCCCTCTATGCCCCATCCTGTTACCCCTCTATGCCTCATCCTGTTACCCCTCTATGCCACATCGTTACCCCTCTATGCCCTATCCTGTTACCCCTCTATGCCCTATCCTGTTACCCCTCTATGCCCCATCCTGTTACCCCTCTATGCCCTATCCTGTTACCCCTCTATGCCCTATCCTGTTACCCCTCTATGCCCCATCCTGTTACCCCTCTATGCCCCATCCTGTTACCCCTCTATGCCCTATCCTGTTACCCCTCTATGCCACATCCTGTTATGCTCTCCTCTACTTCAGTTGGAGAACATCAGCAGCTTCATCCGAGCCATCAGTGAGTATGGATTGAAGCCCCACGACATCTTCGAGGCCAACGACCTATTTGAGGACATGAACCACACCCAGGTGCAGTCTACCCTCATCACACTGGCTGGAGTGGTAAGTCTTCACCTGGACTTTGAGGTCTATATCGGACATGTCATCCATTCCATCAGGTTTCCATTCCATCCACAGATTCAATATGTCAGTACCTCTGACACACACTATGCACCTCATGGCCTTTTAAACTTTGGGAGCGAAAGAGATCTTGCACAGGCAGGCGGGGGTAACAAAAATCTAGATTGTTTATTATTCAGACATTAGATTATATTACTGAAGTTATTAAGGTCATTTAAAATACTGAATTTAAAATGCTAGGTGTGTTACTATATACACATACAAAGAACACTGGAGTATCCCTATAGCGCTCCCTATTTTCCTACTGCCTGTTATCTAGTAAACCCTCTGCTCAGTTTCACACACATTTCCTATCTAGGCCATTAAAAAATGTGAAATGTGCCATATTTGTCAATTGTGATTTGTGATTTACTGCACATATTCCTGGATGTGTCCTTCTCCCAGGCCAAGACCAAAGGCTTCTACACCAAATACGATGTGGGGGTGAAATACGCCACCAAGCACCAGAGGAGATTCCCCAGCGAGAAACTGAACGAGGGCAAGAGCATCATCTGTCAGCAGGTCAGGGGTCACGTGGCTGGGCTCTGAGCTGGCTAGAAAAGCATCTGTACACCTAGGTGTGTTCAGACATTTTACTTGTTGAATGTAGACGGTAAGAAGCACAGAAGGTCACTTTTGTGTTTACATAGAATAAGTATTTCATACCATGACTATATATGGTATGAAAGTGCCATGCACATCAGTTAAGGGGATAAACAGGTATATACAACAGAATTAGAAATATGTGGACATATATTTTACACAGCAGCAGGACATATATTTTACATTTACACAGCAGCGCTGTTCAGTGGTCTCGTTACCAGCAGTCATGACAGATGATTTATGTCACTTCAGAAGTCACATCTCAAATCCTAATCGTATTCAGATGGGCTCGAACAAGTATGCCAGTCAGAAGGGCATGACGTCCTACGGCACACGGCGACACCTCTACGACCCCAAGATGGGCATGGAGAAACCCATGGACCACAACAGCATCCACCTCCAAATGGGCACCAATAAAGGTGCCAGCATGGTGAGAGTCCAGACCACAACTCCCCGTCCTGGCACCAGCCGCCCCAGAGAGAACTGAGACACTGCTGGAACTCAGAGAACCCCAGAGCTCCAGAACCCCATTATTAGCCAACAATCACTGTTCAAACCTATCAATGTTCTATAAGATTACTAGGGGTGTTTAGCTAGAGAGGTTCATTCAGCATTGGTTTTCATCATTTTAGATGCACTCTATTGAATGGCTGTCAATAGTTGTGTAGTGTGCTCCCCATTCAATCAATCAATCTCTCTCTCTCTCTCTCTCTCTCTCAGGCCGGTATGACAGCACTGGGTACGGCAAGGCAGGTGACGGAGAAGAAAATGTGTGCGGAGCCTGTGGACACCACCACCGTTTCCCTGCAGATGGGCACCAATAAGGTGGCATCGCAGAGTGGCCTCACCCCCATGGGAGGCCCCCGCCTGGTCTACGACCGCAAATACTGCACCCCGCGGGCCGAGTGTGAGGCCTGAGGCCGAATCCACCAGAGCCTTAACACCCCCTCAAGTGCACGCTGGGTACAAAAAACCAGCCTTTCCCACTAACATGACACCAGTTCTATTCACGTGAATCGGATTATTCATCACAACAGAAGCTTACCCAAAACCTGTCAGGCAAAGCATTTGCAACGTCCAGTTCGAAGTTGCCTTTTTCCCCTGATCTTGACCTGGTTACATCTAAATAAATCCTAACTTCAGTCTGTCTGAAGGATAACAGATCTCAGATCAGTGCAAAATGGCAACTTTTACCCACCCTACCATGTGTTGAGCTCTAGCAGAACACACAGCATGGTATGTACTGTACAGCCTGATGGAACACAGTGGAATGAAATGTGATTGGATCAGTCACAATTTCTGAGCACTAGTTTTGCACATGCTCTTTAAATAAACATGTGCTAAAGGTCTCTGTGAATATTTTCCTTCCTCAGTTCATCCCAAGTTCAACCATGTTTGCAGTGTGCAGTAATACATGTTAATGCTCCACTGGCATCTTCTGAGCTATAGATGGATTAAAGGTGCTCTCTGTCATTTTAATGCACAGCACAGTGGTGATCCTGCTAAAGCCTTTAAAAGGAACTATATAACCTTAACCCAGCTCAAATTCATAAGGAGGCATTTGAATTCCAGAACCTGTAATCATTAACCAGAATAAGCCTTTTAAACTTTAATAATTTTGAGTGTAAACAAAATTATTTTACTATTGGAATAAGACGTTTCTTAAAGGTAGTGCCTGCTGCTGGTTCTTTGCTGACATCTAGTGTTTAGAATTGATCCTGCAACATGAAATCCACTGATGGTGGATACATTTTACATAAATACTACTTCAAAAATGTTTCACAAGTGGATTTGTTTGAGGTGATGTAATGTTAAAAATAGTATTTTGCATGTAACTAAATTCATTCAAGGGTAATAAACACATTTAAAATTGATTGTGTATGGTTCCTTATTGAACTATAGATAAGTTTGCAGTATATACAGCAATACATGTTCAGGGTAGGCAAGTCGTATAATCCAAATATTCTGCCCCGTTATCGCCAGCAGGTGAGGAATCCGTTATTAGTGTTACTTCTTGACCCGTATCACTAGGGGGCGCTACTTAGTAAGCCCACCTGTGAGTTTCCTAGCTAGCTAACACTAGAGGTTTCATTCATTAAAGTAAGCATCTTTGACATGCAGGTAAGCGCAGCTCGCATTTATGTGTATGATTTGATCAAAACGTAACATTTGCTTAGTTTAAAGAGGCTCTTCGTTTGGAAAGGGGCCCCCTGAAAAAAGATAAAATCCTTTCCAGTTAACCTTAGCTAGCTTGTAAAAGTAACCTAGTTGGCATAACTAACACGGCTAATTGCACCTAAGAACAGTTAACAATTAAAACAATTAAAAACCAAGATTAGATTAAAGGGGGGGTACGAAATTTCAGAAGCTATGATCAACCATTATCAGCAGTGCTGATGTATCTCTCCGATGTGATTTTGGTGCCTCCTTAGTTTTCCTTCTCCTCGCTTTACAGGCAGTGAGTCGGCATTTGGATTTTAGCCAGATGTTGGGCTCGTAGCCAAAAGGAGATCGGGCTCGGTTCGTTTGGGACTTGGACATTTCCGCATGATAACGATTGAGCCGCGGCCATTTTTCTCCGGTCGCGCTGTCTAAGCGAAATCAGTCATCGCAAGCGCGCGGTAAAACAAATCGCTGTTTTCATCGGTTTGTAGGAGGTTTCTTCCCAGAGTTTTCGTAATATGACATAATTGATTGTTCACTTTCTCTCATCCCGTTAGAAGAATTCGCATTTCGCGCTCCTGTTTCTTTTTGAGCCTGGTTGAATTTTAACTTCGCGTTTGGACCATTCAAAAACATTGTGGGACTGTTCAAAAGATATTAATAGATACGTGGACCGTTACATTATATTCTTGTTTATTGTTAAGTTTTATCCCAGTCTGTACAGTTTAAGGTAGTTTTTAAGGCTCCCAAGACAACGTGTTGGTCCGATGAACCATGATAACGGCGGGCACGGATAACTAGCCACATGCTAAAACTAGCCAGGTCCAGGTTGCCAGGTCCTACAAAAATATCCCGCACAAAGTCAGTGTAAAACCCGCCCTTCAGCAGCCTAAACTAGCCCAAAGCTCAAAGTTGTTGACGGGGGAGGGGTGGCGAGTGTTTAAAATGGAGACAAATTAAGTATTATATCGCGATCGATTCTTTGTGTTGACTTGTAACTCCCGCGGTGGCCCAACTCAAAAGTAGCCCAAAAAACCGCACCCCGCCACCCCAGAATTTTTACCGGCGGCTGGATTTTCAAACAAGCCCAATTTGGCGTGAAAACCGCGAACCTGGCAACTATGGCCACATGCTAAAACTAGCGCACATTTCTTGATCACAAGATTTCCTTTCCTTTTAGGTTAATTGCAAACTGGCTTGATCAAATTTGACAATTGAGGCATCTTTTTTAGTTATATTGTGCTGCATGTAATAAAACTATTTTTAATGTGATTAAATAATTTTGGAAAAAATGTCCAAGTCCCTACAATATATCACCCATTGCGTCTCTCTCTCTCCCAGGTGTCGCTGGCGGAGCTGCTGAAGGTGGTGGGGGTGGGGGCGGTGGCCGTCACGTTGGGGGTCGAATGTCTGGACTGGCTGGCTCGTCGTCTGTCGCTCCGCCGAGACCCCCGCGGGGCCCTGAACGAAGTCTTGTTTTTCCCGTCCCCGTTAACGTGTGTGGAACGTCTCTACGCCCCAGTGGGACCTGTGTCATGGTAGCCTTTCTGCTTGTATCCGTTTATTTCACTTTTACACTGCGCCTGTTGAGGGCAAAGGTAAAGTCTCACTGAAAACGGAGCAATTTGGCCTTCAGAGATTTAAATGTGCACCGGTTCATCAATTCTGTCTGCTGCTTTTTTCTGGAGTTAGTAAGTGCACACTTTTAATATTCGTGTTTGAATATTCGCAGTTAGAATTTGGATATGTCCAAATTCATTTTGTGCAATCAGAATAATTTTTCAAAATAATCTGCAGTATATGATCTGACTAAGAACAGCGATTAGTCTAAAAATACCTATTAAATACGCAAGATATGAGGGTCATTTCAGAGGTGGTCACATCTGAAAATTTTATCTTCAATTTGATCATTTTTAGTCACATATTTATTATCTACAGGTTATAAACTATCAAAAAGTTTGATTCGTCAATCTCAGATATGGAAGTTTTTTCTTTATTAGATTGGTGTGCAGTAAATTGGTATGCAGTAACAGGGTTGCGACTAACAGGGTTGCAAATTTAGGCTAAGTTGTGGTCTACCCCAGGAACAGATGCTCACTGTAAAATTTATGTATACAAGATCAAGGACAAATATGGTTATAAAAGTATATAAAGTAAATTTTGACTCTACTCAATATTAGTCTTACAATATGAGGAACAGAGTTGCATTCACTGAGTGACACACACAACTTGGACAAATATATTTGGAAAAAAAACCTTGAAAATTGTTAGAGCACTTACCATTTTTCTTGCCATGTGGGCAGGAAATGTCCTTGTGATGCAAATTCCTTTGTGCCAGTAAACAAATATTTATTATGGTAACAGGGCTGCGCGCATGTTGTGGGACACAACTTAATAGTGTAAAAACTGTGACATGCAATACAATGTAAACCAAAGAAGTTGTTTTCATAAGTAAAGGAGATGCATTTCAACAATATACAAGAGGAAGTCATTTATTTAGAGCTTATTTTAATTGTTAAATTTGGCAAAGGAGTTGGTCACCCAATGTGTGGGACAAGAGAAAATGGCCGTTTTTTGAGGTGGTCCCTAGGTATTCGGCCTTTTGAATAATATCTAAGGGGCTTATTTTTCCACCAAATTTTACAGTTTGTCTTATAACAAGTACATTGTAAAAAAAAAAATAAAATAGTCATTTAGATATTTTGGATATGTACATTTGAAATTTAAGTGGTGGGACAGGAAATGTACCAAAATCCTGGAATGAGCCATGGATAGTCTGCAACATAATTTAATATAGACATGCATATCTGAATTTAATGTTTTATATAGTCAAAACTGATTTGTAGAGGTTTTGAACCAACCCCTGATATACATACATAATTCTTACTAGTCAAAATAAAGCCAAAGATATATTAAATTATGATATCATTTTAAGTAGTCATAAATTGAATTACAAATAATTGTAATATAAATCTGCTCAGGCTGATGTGAAATGTTTAAAATGCCTTGCTTTATTGTTTGCCACCATATATCTCAGCACCTCTGGTTTCCGTGGTGATCTCCACCCACAGCTCCTGTCCCCTCCCCCATGGCGTCGACACCTCCTTCTCACGATTGCTAGGACACCTTCTCTCAGCGGGTGCCACGCTGGACCTTTGCGTGTTTTCGTTCTCCAATGCCGATCTGAGCCGAGCCGTACTGTTCCTGCACTCCCGGGGCGTGGCGGTCCGAGTTGTCACCGACAGGTCCTACATGACCATCAATGGCTCCCAGATTGGCACCCTCCGCAGGGCAGGTACGGTACTGCAGTGGGTTTCTGGAACTGTTTTAGCATAGTTTGTTGCTCCTACACTGTTCCTGTAATCTGTCATAATGTCTAATACACTTTCACTTTCCAGTTTTCCTCTCATGAATCAGAAATGTGTGACATCTTGGTAACTCTGACTTTATTCATCAGTAAGCTCATCAGAAACAGAATGATATTATTAGGCAAGTTATAGTGTTATACTAAAATAAGTGTCCCTTCCCAATAATGTGAACCACTACCCTCTGGCCCAGTTTCATACTACTTCCTACAGCATCCTAGAACAACGAACACACACACACACACACACACACACACACACACACACACACCGGGGGTTCTCCCAGAATGTAATTTTCAAAGGTCTGTTCTGTTGTGCCCCACATCTGTGATCTCCAGGGCTGGGAATATGGAATGCCTTTCTAAACTTAATCCGACTTTCAGTTCTGGACTGGATTAAAACCCAAGCAACAGTAGATTCCTAATGCAACCTGATGATTATGATCAATCAACTCCAGACAATCCACTGGGTAAAACTCCGCTGTGAAACTCTGCTGTGAATGGCTGGGGCGCCTGTGTGCTGCACTGTGGGTAGCGGAAGGGCTGGATTGAAAAGCCCACAATCCCATGGCTGCTCCAGTGCCCATCGATCATCGTGATGGATGAGAATAACTATTCAAGACAACATCTGGCTGGAATGGACTCCCCTGGGCCCTGATGATAAGAGTCTGGCAGAAGAAAAGGAGACTCAACAAAGTGCAGCCCTCTTCCAGCCCGTCTAAATGCATCAGCCAACTGCACCAGATGGGCCTGGGGGGTGCAGGAGGGGGGCAGCAGCCGCCGCCTCTGCCCTGTACCGCATTATTGCAGCGTAAACAGTTGCTTTTCTCACACTGGCAGCCTCGCCTCTTTGCACGAAGATGCCACATCCACCCAGATTGAGGCAGCGGTTTTTGCAGTACAGTTTCAGCAAGGCTTAGCGTTCCCTAAGCATTACTTTTATTAAACAAAAAAGAATCTGTTTTGATCTTTTTGCAGTAGACCTTAATCTAATCATTGTAATCTGGTATTTGATCTATTGTAACAAAAGTGAAGGTAACGGCACATAGGGAACCCATTGTGCAGTTCTCTGATCATCGTTCCTTCTTGAAAATCATACAAAATCAGTAAATGGATCATTGCAACTGTGCTGTCAGGAAACTACTAAATGCTGTTTCTGACGCTGATTGTGACTGTCTTTGGTGGCCTAGGTATCAGTGTGCGTCATGAACTGAGTAATGCCATGTACATGCACCACAAGTTTGCGCTGGTGGACGGGAGGAAGCTGCTCACTGGCTCCCTCAACTGGACCCTGACGGCAGTGCAGAGCAACAAGGAGAACGTCATAGTAACGGAAGATCCGGATCTAGTGGGACCCTATCAAGAAGAGTTCCGCAGGTTGTGGGAGGCCAATGACCCAACCAATGACGTGCCTGAAGCAGCCGGAGTGACCGCCTCTAAGGGGCTGCTGGCTCAGACTGGATATCTGTAGCTGGTGGCCGATTCAGACTGGAATCTATTACCAATGGGTTCTGTTGCTTTTTGTTTTGGTTTGGTTTTTTGGTTGCTTAGTTTGTATTGCTTAGTTTGTTTGCTGATTTTATATTGATTTTTTTTTTGTGTGAAAGAATGTCATGGCAGGTTTCCAAATTAATTTTTCTACTTTTTTATATAAATATGTGTGCAATTTTACAGTGTGTGCAATGTTAAAACAGGGTTACGTGATTCAACTGCGTCTTTCAAATGTGATTCAACTGTTTTTGTCAACCTGGGAAAACTGAAAAGACTGAATGATTGTGTTTTTAATACATTAACTGTATGTTATGGGGTGTTAGGATATTGAACTGAGGCCAGTACCTTATTGATTGTCAGGGTCAATACCAATCACCACATTCATAATCAGAATGAAGGAGCGGGAAAAAGCTTCAGAGAGAATGCAAGACAGAATTGTGCTTTCATATTTAAAATGGCGCACACCAGGCGGAGATCAAAACTGCAGCTCCTCGCCCAAACAGCATTATAATATACATCGATCTTTTATTGTGCTGCAAGTGGTTTAGAGCCAAAAACCCCTCCTCCAGCACTGTAATGCGCTGCTGTCACGCTGAGATGCACACGTGTGTGTGTGTGTGTGTGTGTGTGGGGAAGCCAAGCCCTTGATTGCTCAAGTGCTGAAGCTCTTCGTTCATGGTTATGATTATGGGATTTTTAATCCCATACATGCCCAATACTTTGAGAAAACAGAACAGGGGTTGTTTCTGAGACGAGTGAGCAGTTAGCTTTTATTGAAATGCTGTTCCTCAGCTGAGGTTTGGGAAGCCATGTACAACTGAGTGCACTGATGTGAGCTCACGCTGCACGCAGGCTAGCAACTACCATGGAAACATCATTAAATGCATGAATTGCTGTTTTCGTGTGTGTTCCAAGGAGGGGCTTGTTTAACACGGATAGGAAGCTTGTCAAGTGGAAACCCTCTGGGACGTCCCCTGTCCCCTCCCGTCCCCTGTCCCCTGGCTTTGAATGTGCTGCTTAACAGCTCTCCAGCATCTCATTGTCAAGGTCTCTCCAAACACCACCCAGCCCTCCGCACTTGCAGAAAGGCGTTGGCTTTCATTTGTTAATCTTGACAGAAGGCGGAGCCTCCAGGAACTCCAGACCTTCTCCATCTTTTGGGCCTCGGAGCTGGTGATTTGGGATGAGTGGGTTAGTGAGTGTGAGGAGACGAGTCCTGGCTGGAGTGATGAAGGTGTCTTGAGTCAACAGTGTCTTGCTCCAGGTTGATCTTTTAAAGCTGGGACTGCTTAGGTGTACTGGATGGGGCAACTAGATCGTTCTTTAAACTGGATGACATTTCTAAACACAGCTGTTTAAAAGTCACATGCGAATATAAACATAGCCTATATGATGCACTGATGTAGCCTACGCCTGTTCACAAACGACATGCAGATCTTTTTGTTGTTTTAACAATGGATTAAATGGTCTTGGTCAAAAATATATCGTACTGTATTGTAATTAAACGCAGCGTATGCACAATATGAAATTTGGCTGCCTCGTCATTTGTTGCAGTGAGGAACAAGGAAAGGCCTATAGTCGTTTTAGTTTGCCGCTCTGAGCAAATATGAACGAACCCATCGATATATTCGACGTCACGCTGCCTTGGCCACTCGGTGAAAACCTCCTGATTATCGGCTACCGCCTTCATGCTTGATATCAGCCTACCAAAAGTTATTGGCTGATCTGGGAACAGCCATCACCTTCTTTAAGGAGTATCTGCCCGTCTATTGAAGGATAAACCGCTCTGAAGTCAGGTTTCGAAGGCAAATGAAAAGTACTCATTTTGCATCCGCACTTTTAAATGTCCCGTGGTTAGGAGCCGCCAGCGGATACACGCACATCACGGCGGTCGCCGTTAACGTTGCGGTAAACGGGGTGTGCTCCGGTGCGTCGCGTGAGGAGAGCGAGGCGGTTCGCTGACGGTACAGTCAAAGCGCAGGGGCGAGGCGAGCTGCGGATGCTCGGAGTCGGCTGGGGAAAAAAAAAACTTTTCGGAGCAAAAATAACCAACAAAAAGCGATAAAACAAGGTTAGTGGAGTTCTTTTGACGTTGTTTTTTGGTGTACGTTTAAACATGTTGTGCTTCCTGACGAACGCCGGTTTAATCTGGCGGTGGTCATCCATATGGAAGCGAGCTACAGCCCGGTGAGTCGTACGAAGACCACCGCTTCTGCCACGACCCGGTTGTTCTCACTCTACAACCTGAACATCACTTCTGTGAAATGCAAACGTGTACCGACAGCTTTATGCTTAACACCGTTTTCTCCCTCCAGCCTATGTAATGTATTTTCCTTCGAGCCACACGAAAGGGGGCCGGGCGGTCACTCTCCTGCCTAGTGGCACTTGTTTAACTAGTTGCCGAAGGGGAGAAAATAATGTGAAGGTAAAGAGTAAATTTAGTGCGTGGTTCGTTATTTCAAGCACAGGCATAGTGAAATACCGAACTATTTCACAACTGGTGGACGCAGTTCAACACGTTGTTTCAGGGTGTGCCACATCCTGGTGACTCCCCTCGCCAGGTGCGCGTGGCGACCGCCGGTTCCGCCCGCGAACGGTCCGAGACCCTACGAACACGGTACGGTACGAACACGGCCGTCAGCCGCACAAACGCGACCCGAAAGCCCCCTGAAACCCCCGAGGCGAGGACAGACGAGGGCCGAGGGCTGCTGAAGTGTTTGTTTTATATAAGCGCTGGTGAATGAAGTGTCGGGCGTGTTTCCATGTAGAGTAGAATGGTTCTTCTGGGCTTAGACGGTGAAGATTGAAGGGTAGATTTACGGTGAATTTTAGTTTGTTAGTTTAGTTTTTTTTTCTGTTGAAATTTAAAAAATCATAAAAAAATGTCAATGGTAAGTTACTGTTGACATAAATATATATAAATGTTATATAATTTATCTTGTTTGTAGTTGTATAAACAATGAGTAAGGTTTTTCCGGTGATTAATTGTCTTGGTCAAAGTGTCTAATTTTGGCATCTAATGGAGGATTGCTGACAGACGGGAGAGAGAGAGAAAGAGTAGGGTGTGTGTATGTTTGCAGAGAGGGAGAGAGAGAGGAGGGTGTGTGCGAGTGTGTTTGCTGATTTGGCTTCTGTTTTTATGGGTAGGGTGATTTGTGCTGAGTTTGTATCCACAGTAACGAGTCCTAATCAGGGAGAAAGCCTCTCTCAGTGGCTCTGATCCACAGATACTACAGAGGTGAAGAGAGAGAGAGAGAGAGAGAGAGAGAGAGAGAGAGCTGGGAGATGAAAAGGAAAAAGAGATGAGACAAGTCAAGTTTGAAGGGAGGTGAGGGTGAACGAGGGAGAGACGATGAGAGATGGAGGGGCAGAGGAATGAGTCCGCATGCGAGTGAACTACCACACTGGTGGAAAACAAAAATCTTTGGAAAGTTATACACATGCAGATGTTCCCTTGTGCCATATAGCCCATGTTACATCAGTTCCCTGGTCCTCTAGATGGCGACAGTGAGCGACCCCCGCCAACAGGCGCAGAAAGACACGACCGATCAGAATTTCGACTACATGTTTAAACTGCTCATCATAGGCAACAGCAGCGTGGGAAAGACCAGCTTCCTCTTCCGATATGCAGATGACTCGTTCACCTCCGCCTTCGTCAGCACCGTAGGGATCGACTTCAAAGTCAAAACTGTGTACCGCAACGAGAAACGCATCAAGCTTCAGATCTGGGTGAGTAGAAATTAAGGGATTTTTTTTACTTCTCCATTTTCTTTTGATGCTGTAAGTTTATACAAAATAAAACAAAATTTTCATGACTTAAACATGAATAAGAAACCATAAAAATGTTTACATTCAAGTTCCAAAATACATCATACTTCAAGTGGTGATTGAACGTGATGAACTTGTAGATGTACTTAGACTTGAGAATGATGAAGTCCACTCTGACGGGCTTATGATGCAGGATGTCATAGATGCACAACAGAACAGCCTACATGGTTAATTTACTGTGTATAAAATGCTTTGTGATGAAAAAATATGTTTCTGTTTTTGAGTAAAATCATTTGGTACTATATGGTACTATACTATACTGGTACTATATTAATCAGACCTCGTTTTCCACATTTTTCAGCATTGCAATGATGGGAGTTGTAGTGTTTTTTTTTTTTTTATTTTTTAGTTTGGTTGTACAGAATAGGTTCACTGATGTGTTGTATTTCCTTACCCAAGCAGGAGTGAATGTGATTTTAGAATAATGCTGTTAAGGAAATGACACAATTAATTTGCTCCCTGACACAGCACAAGCTACAGTACTGCAGTCTGTGGCCGTGTCAGTGCAGAGCGGTGAGACACGAAATAGTATTCTGTCACAGTCTGGCTCCATTACGGGGGGAAAAAACGAACCTCCATATGAACTAAAAGGGGTTGATTCCAGTGTGGCACTGCATGGAGTCAGACCAGGGTTTAACAGACCAGGGTTTAACAGACCAGGGTTTAACAGACCAGGGTTTAACAGACCAGGGTTTAACAGACCAGGGTTTCAAATGAGTAGAACTGTCTGACTGAGACTGGAAGTGTTAATGCACTGAAAGGACAGATAAATTGTATGAGAGGCAGACTTTCTGTAAAGGTGTACAGACTCATTCCTGAAATGGCCAGGGCTGGACCAACACGCCCCTTCCGGTTCACGTCGGAGTCACTCAAAGCAGATCCTCCCGGAAGGAGATCACTTATTATCAATTACTGCTTTAACATGAAGCTGCAGGCTGATCTGGCTCTCTAGTCTGTCTGACCACGTCTGCGGTTGTTAATAATAAAAGCTGTGTGTGTGTGTGTGTTTTAAATCAGTTACATGATCAATACGAAAATAGGAAAGGTGTCCTTTGCTGCCAGAAAAAAATTCTTTATCTTTTGTGTGCGTGTTTGACTTTCTGTGAGCATTTGTGTGGTTATGGTGTTAATGCAGTCATGTGCTCTTTTTCATGGCAATGTTTAAGGCCTAGACGTCACCATCAAGCGTCATGCTGGGGACGTAAATGCACTCACAGTCAGACAAGTACAGCAGGACACTGCAGGTGAAGGTGGACACATGAGAAACAGGGCTGAGGGGAACCTCCTGTCTAGAGGGACATTGACCTGTGGTCTGTCTGTGTGTCGGACAGATCAGACATGAGAGAGAGAGAGGCCACAGAGATCGTGATCATTTCGAAGTGAGGATCGTGAGTGGCTACAGCTGCCTGCCTACTGTTTGCGGGATAGGCTGGTGCAGTTCCAGGACCACCATAATCTGCTTTCACATGTGAAATATCGTCCAAAATAAGAGCATGAAGAGCATTTCTGGCTCTTAGCTGATAAAAGGAAGTGATGAGAAGGTCTACAGCAGCAGATCACTCTTGCCCACTGCTGATGCAACACGGACTTGTGCACAAATGTTTGACCTCGCGCTTCAGAAGATCCCTACATGTGGGAGGAACTGGCTGTGAAGGATGGCTATAGACGCATTGGTCCTCGGCACAAGGGATGTAGAAGAAAGTAAAAAAAAAAAAAAACCCAACTCCGCCCACGTTGCTAAGCATTAATGAAAGCCAATGAGGTCCGGGTAGCCTACTGGGAACCAGCTGAGTCATTTATCCATTTCTAACTAGCCTCTTGCTAGCTTTCACGGAGAAATGGCAACATTTATTTTTTTATGGTGATGAAGTATTCATTCATTTAAGAGATGCATTATTGATCGGTACTGATCCAGCCTTTGACTGTGTGCTGTGGAGGTGTGTCGTAGGTATGGAGGATCCAGAGATTTATGGGAGATTTTCGCCTTTGCTGACTAAGTGCGTCTTTAAAGTTGCTTAATGACGAGCTAATGTGTGACTGCAATGCAAGTTCCGTACGCGTGTAATCTTTATCAATCAGGCGAGTGGGAGTGTCACTGTCGGTAATGAAAGTACGACATCACAACCGAAAAGGGGCCAGGGACACATTGCAGAAATAGGAATATGTGATGGCCTTTTGCTATTTAAGTCAGGCATAGTCTGCAGAAGGCTTGGAATTCCTCTTTCCTGCACTTTAAAAGGAGAGATGTGCAAACACATGAGAATTGAACTCGCACCATTGTAAGTATCCTAACAGACTAGCATTTAAAGCGTGGTGAGGTACAAGGTGATCTGTTAAACCAGTGAAATGCAAGGTATTTGTACTGGCATGCATGTGTTACAGTGCCAGTACAAATACAAGTATGTGTTCTTTGCTAAAAGAATTTGGATCAATGGAATGAAAATATCAGTTCGGTCCAGCACGACAGACGGGTGTCTGTCCAGGTGCTGTGGTGGACGGAGGACAGGAAACCGTGAGTGAGACTGCGTGTCTTTCTCTCTGCCTACTTATATTATGTGTGTATGCTTACTTAAGGGAGGAGTCCTTGAAAATGGCAGATGAGTTTGTCTTAGCTTTGAGAAGAGGAATTACATACATTTACACATTAGTCATTGTATACAACATGAGTAAGAACAGATAACCACATAGAGTATGACTGTAATTGGTGATCGATCTCATCTTGGGCTGAATGTATTTAGATGGGGAGTTAAGTTTAAAGTCTTGAAAATGTTGGTTTTTCTAAGTTACATTGGAACTCTTTTCTAGGTTGGACTAAAACTGACTGACGTGTTGGTTTGTAAATATATTAAAAGATGAACACTGAAATATCACTTTTGCATAAGTATTAAGACACTATTATAACATCTGCAGGTTCTGGTACACCTGACCGAGTAGTCCTTGAATTGTTTCTGGATCTTCAAAGGAATTCACCTATAGAAAGGCACACACCGGTCCATATAAAGTTTTACAAATTATGCAGGTCAGAGCTGAAACCAATCCACAAGATAGAGAGAACTAACTTGTAGACCTGTGAGACAGGTCAAAGTCCAGATCTGAAGAAGAATACAAGAACATTTCTGTTGCATTGAAAGTGCCCTAGTGCATAGAGGTGTCCCGTCATTCTCAAATCGAAGTCACCTGAGCAACACTCAAACCATTAAAAGCAAAGTCTTCTGTCCTGATGAAACGAAGATTGAACTGTGGCCACAATTCCATGCTGCATCTTTGGAGAAAACCAGGCAGTGAACATTACTTAATTAATACCATCCCTACTGTCAGGAAGTACTGGGAGCAACATGCTGTAGAGATGTTCTCGTGAAGGGGACTGGGAGACGAATCGGAAAAAGATGAATACAGGAACCTATAGAGCAATCCTGGGTGAATGGACCATCCCAGGTCAGTATAGGACGCTTGCAGAAGGGAAACAGGGTTTAATAAACAATGATATGACCATAAGCAGATACAAAAATGTGAAGCAAAAATCCCAATGTCCAAAAACTGGCAAGAATTCAAAAATCCAGAAAGGCAAACCAGAGAAACAAATTGAAAGGGGCAAGAGCAAAAATACAAAAGTCCAAGTACCATAAATGAACTCATGAACCATAAATGACAAATATCGAAGGTAAACACACAGTAGCGCACACTCAAAAGATATGGCAATACTTTACAGTTGTAGAGTAGTTCAATAAATAGTCCAGATGGAAACAGGTGTTGGTGATCAGGTGATTATGATATTCTTTGGGGTTGGGGCTGCTGGGAAGTGTGGTCCTGGGGACGGGGCTGCTGGGAATGATGGTTTCCTTAAGTCAAACACCTGAAGCATACACAGAGGTGTCAATTCCAGGTCCAGAAAGTAAAAGTCCTCACCAGGATTTTGCTCAGGCTTCCTGGATTGTGTTGATTCCACTAATTTTACCTGGATTGCACCAATTAGAAAATCTAGCAAGCTTGAGCAAAATCCTGGTGAGGACTTTTACTTTCTGAACCTGGAATTGACACCTCTGAATACAGCCAAGAAAACACGGGAGATGATTGGACAAGTTTGAAGTGCTCCAGTCAGAGTGTGGATCTGAATCCATCGGAGCTTCTCTGTAGAGAGCCAAAAATCTCTGTGCACTGTAATTCATTCAGCCTGGCGGAGCCTGAATGATTCTGCAAAGAAGAGTGTGAGAGTGGCAGTGAGGTGCTCCAGCTTTGTTGCATTATTCCCAACAAGAAGCTGTCATTGTTCACAAAGGGTCTTTAAGCTGGTGCTAGGTGAAGATTAAATGCCATAGACTTATCAGAGATGGTGAATACTTATCAGAGATGGAGACTTCAGTCAGTCAGTCAGTTGGATTGAACTCTCACTCCTGATGCATCTTCATAGACTCATGGTTGGACTCGGACTTTTGCTTAACTGACTTGCAAGTCAACTTGAGTTACCACCTTAATTTAAGTGTGGGGAAAACCAAGTCTAACTTTTTTTTTTGCACAAAACTTTTATTCCTACTCGGCATCTAATCTCTACCTAATCTCACATGAGCATCTAGCTAACTAGTTCAGCATCTAATCTCTACCTAATCTCACATGAGCATCTAGCTAACTAGTTCAGCATCTAATCTCTACCTAATCTCACATGAGCATCTAGCTAACTAGTTCAGCATCTAATCTCTACCTAATCTCACATGAGCATCTAGCTAACTAGTTCACTTATAGTTTGGATATAAAGTATTCTAGCCAGATAAGCTGATGACTAAAACACTTTGTGTAGTCCACGTATTAAGCAGTAATGAGTTTCTAGCTATTGTGCACGCTCCATTGTCATACTGTCATTTTCTTGTTAGTTAACGTTGGTTTGCGGATAGCATACATTTTTAATTGGATTTCCGGCACTGTTCCATGTCATTGTCTTCAACTAAAAATGCATGTTAGTTTATGTGAGCAGCAATCTCATCATTGTTTAAGGGACTGTAGACTTGACTTGGACTCCCAAATATACCCATGAACATCTGTGCTACTAATGTAAAGGGAATATAGATTTTTATTAATGACATTTACAAAACATTCTGAAAAAACATTTTGCTTTGTCATGGAATATTGTGGGTAGAGATAATCTTGCTGAGTTTATTTGTTAAATCTATTTTACGATGAGTAACACGTGGATAATCTGAAAGTGTCTGAAAATGCTCCATATGCACCATAGTGTTGCTCTTATAGTAGTATAGTACAATATAGCAGCAGATGCTGTTGGACAGACTGGGAAAGTAATCTGCTTTACACATACATTTTGTATAAAACACACACACACACACACACACACACACACACACCACAACACGTGCTGGCAGATAAGAATCACCAGTCCTTTTCTTCATGCTGCCAGTCACTGCGTGCGTGCGTGCGTGTGTGTGTGTGTGATTGTCAGGTGGTGGATCTTATCGTTGTTCCCAGGACATTAATTTGATAGCCATGTGTTTTCACTCACACACACACACTGTTACCAGGGAAACACTCGCATGAGGGGCTATAGCACTTTGTAAAGTCAAGACCTCACAACATCAGAACCCAGTAAAGGGTTGCCTAGTTACAGTGGTTAGTATTGCTTGTCTTCTGGTCTGTTTACACTTCTAATAGCTCTCTGGTACAGTATGCTAATGACTCCCTCACGCAGGTTAAAGAGACTGCCAGTTCAATCTTACCTGCTATACCTGTTCCAATATGTAGTTATGATGATTATTTGACATCAAAATCAAACATATAGGGCAGTGTAGATGAGGAGGTAATCAAGTAATTCATGGGTTTCATTTATTTATTTAGATTTACAGACCATTTTTATGAGATACAGGGCATATCATAAAAAAATTCCTTTTATTTATGACACCTTGAATAAGTATTTCATAATCCATTCATAAATGTCTAGTTTTCTAAAGGAATGTTGGTATACAGGGAGAAACTGGATACTTAAACGATAATCTACTGTTTTCAGTTAGGCTGCATGTATTTGAATTGCTCAAACTACTGCGGGCTGCTTCCATTCTACTGTTTAGATACTAGAATATCATGTCAATGGCACTTTTTTGGGTTTCCTGAAATATGATGGTGCTAAATTGTAAAACTAGTTCATGAGTGTTAATAGCATGTGTGTTGTAGGACACTGCGGGTCAAGAGAGGTATCGCACGATCACCACTGCCTACTACAGAGGGGCCATGGG
Organism: Brachyhypopomus gauderio; assembly: GCF_052324685.1. NCBI lineage: Eukaryota > Metazoa > Chordata > Actinopteri > Gymnotiformes > Hypopomidae > Brachyhypopomus > Brachyhypopomus gauderio. Next base: position 335,285 of record NW_027506907.1, read on the forward strand.
CTTCCTGCTTATGTATGACATAACCAACCAGGAGTCATTCTACGCGGTTCAGGACTGGTGAGACCATTATGACTTCATAATGGACATTTCTTTTTCTCTGTCACTTCTGCTGTGCTGTAATTCATGTAATAGCATGTTTGTGCTCTTATGGAATTTTCATCACAAAGATATAACAGCAGTGTTTTATGAAACGTGGGGTATTTGTAAAGAACAGTCACCGTCAATGCCTTAATTTCTTATTAAATGTATGAAAATGTTTTTGGTGTGTGTGTGTGTGTGTGTGTCTCTGTCTGTCTCTCAGGGCCACTCAGATTAAGACATACTCTTGGGACAACGCTCAGGTGATTCTAGTTGGGAATAAGTGTGATCTTGAAGACGACAGACTCGTGGCCACAGAAGATGGACAGAGACTAGCTAATGAGCTAGGTGACATGTACACACACGTGCACTCATGCGCACACTCAATTGACACTCATCAAATACTCCTTATAACAAATCATTTGTTCCACACAACACACCCACCCAGCTACACAAACACCCATCCCACACCTCTAACACACACACACACACACACACACACACACACACACATACAGGTGGCTCTCATCAAACATGCTTTTTAACAAATCATTTGTTCCAGCCCATACAAACATGGTACCCAGTTACAGTTTTTCTCTCTGTCTCGTTTTAAACTCCCTGCATTGCAGAACTTTATTTGGCATGCAGGCAAAGGAGACATGATCCATGACTGAAAAATAAAATGGTTCGTTCTGATACTGCTGATGAGGCCAGCATTTGGGCCCAGAGATGGCAACCGTCAGCACCCAAACATTTCACACCCGAACCCCACAATAAAGGCAGAGACTTAGACCCGTGTCAAGCTACCACACACGGATACCTTTTAATCCCTCCAAAAGCACAAATCATAAATCTTGATAATACTGCTTCTAAGTTTCCAGATGAAAATCACTGCATGACTACATAACACACAAGGTCCAATTAGAATTAAAGTGGAATCATGACTGACTTGTCATTCAAGCACAGACCAGCTCATCTCTGCAGGTCTGAGCTGTGCGTGTGTCTTGCACCCCTTAGGATTCCAGTTCTTCGAAGCGAGCGCTAAGGACAACATCAACGTCAAGCAGGTGTTCGAGCGGCTTGTCGACGTCATCTGCGACAAGATGAACGAGAGCATGGACGGAGAGCCCAGCCCACTGGCCAATCACAAGGGCCCCAGCCTGCAGGACACGCCCCCTGCCGCGCAGAGTGGCTGCTCATGCTAATCGTTCGATCAATGCGAACACACTCAAAACACACACACACACACTTTTAGTCACCACTCGCAGGCATAAACACATGAGCAACGTGCATAAACCAGTATGACCCCATGGTATGAACTGAAGTCAGTGAGCGCCATAATCAAAAATGGAATGAACTTTTGAATCCTTTTCTCAATATCACATTCTAGTGACTCAAAAAGGCCCTGCTGCTTCTAGCCTCGCCCCTCCTAGCTCCGCCCCTCAGCATCATAGGGAACTTCACCCATCCCATTCATTCACACAGAGGACAGGCTGCCTTTAGCCTACTCACAAATAGCTGACTAGTTGCAACAGAAAGCAGATCCAGGAAGTACAGTGTGAGTTTTAATGCCAGGGCTCCCATTAATGTAGGCTAAATTTTAACCTGGATTAGATTTGTTCAAATAGCAGTTCACATGTCCCAGAGACTGATTGTAGGAAATGAAGGTGTTTTTCTGAGGATCTATAAGGGATTTTAAAATGTTATCATTTTCTTTGTCTAAATGAATTCCGTATTGATATTTCCAATAGTGGTCTATGGGTGACAGGTCAGCTGTGTGATTTCACTATATGCTCTTCTGCCCCCTTGTGGTCATTGCATGTAAGTTTTGAACATATCTTGAGACTTGAGTTGCAAAGGCAGAAACCTGCAGGACGGTACGGTGTTGTATCCCTGCCATTACCTCACCTGATTCTGCTTAACGACCAGCTCACGTAGGTGGGTTGGGTGTGGTGAAGAACGCAGGACGTCATGACGGGCTAGATCTGGATACACTATGAAAGGTCAGGCACTGTTCTGTGTGTAGCTCACATGTATTTGTACAAGATGCCATTGTAAAGCATTCATCAAATATTGTGAATGCTTTTTTAACCAGGCAGAAGTTCCTCTAAACTGAAACACTCAAAAAGTGTCTAAATAAGAATGTCAGAATTCATACTAGTGCATTATCATCACACCAATGTACCATACATACATTTTGGGTTTTTCTCCCACTGAATGGTCTTTTGGTTCAGTCTTGATTCATCTGTCTCTGATACCACAGCAGACACACACACACTAAAGGCTCCAAAGGACTGAATCCATTTATTGTAGCATTTATTGTAATCATATATTTCTCAAACAAGATAATCATTTTCATTAATATAACTCAAATGATGCCTTTTAAGTTTTAAACACCAAAGGACAATAATGCAAAGAGTCAATTAATTGAGTTTCTAAAATATATTTTTTGTTATTTAAATATTTCAAGAATTAACACTATGCGTTTGCATAATATGTGTGAAATATATGGCATTTTGTTGTAAAATAGATCCTGTTAGACTTCTGTTCAGCAAGTATTTTCAGATGTGTTCATTAAATGTATGATTGGGGGCTTTTTAAAATGATTTGATTGGTCTCTGGCCACTATAAAACATCAGATGAGATATTCTAAACATGTCTGATGTGTTTGTATTTGTGTTGTATGTATGCATGTATTTTCTCCCCTCTGCTTGTTAAATGTTTCCTGTCATAACTGGACTCTGTTAGATCTGTTCACAATTGACACAGAACAGATGGTCAGAATTCTGGTGTGGCACAAACCTACAGGTCAACATTATGGTGCTGGTTCAGGACATGAACTGTGTTTCATGATGGACTGACTCTCACTGGTGACTAACTATTCTGGACACAAAATGAAAATAAATAAAAGATTGGTCTATATGGATCATGAATATGGATTGACTGGTTTGGTTCACTGAATTGAAAATGGTGAAAACGAGAAATTGCTATTAATTTTTTTTGTTTTGTTTATGCACATGAAAGTAGAACAGAATTAGGACTGAATTTAGCATGTTATTCATGTTTACACACAAATGTATGTTTACAAACAAACATACAATTAATTGTTTTCATTGGGGATTGGGGTGGGCCTAAAGCGATGGGTGTAGGCCATTGGCCAGTCTGCGAGGTCACTTTTTTTTCTTTTTTCCCAAGTGTTGATTAAATCAACTCCTTCAAATGCAACTGTCTGCAGTTAAATGTATGTTAGCATTACTTAGTAAAAACAAATTCTATGCAATATGGAAACTCCAAATGAAATATTAAATATGCTAGTGTGTTGATATGCAATTATGAATATGCCTGTAGCTAACCAAAACAAGATATAATAGCAGGCTGTCATATATGTGCTTATCAGAGAGTAAGATAATAAATAGTAATAAAAAATACATACATACGTACACACACTCGCTGTGTGTAATCCTGTCCACATAAGCACGTAAAACTCTCATGAAACCCAAAATCATGCTCGCGATAACATGTTTGCTAATCAGAAGCATTTAAACAATTACAGCCAGACTAGCAACAATGTGCATTAAGGAAGTGGACAATCCCGTGTGTGGACAGTTACGGGGACTGTCCCCGGAAACGTCCCCTTAGCCCTTGACCCAAATGAACATGAGCAAACATCAAGCTCCAGTCTGTGATCCTCTCAGTCAGGCCCAAATATGGCACCTGGATTACACAATCATTGTCCATCTTCCGTTTGCTTTTATTGCCTTTTATTATCAGTCTCTTTTATGTAGAGTCTATTTTCATACCCTAATTCAGGGAACTGCGTGTTGGCAAGTTCCAGTGAAGTAATCAACAGCTTCAGAGTGAAAGTTTAAAACTTAAACTGTTTATGACATCCTACATGATTTCAGTTATGGGAATGTGGTTTGCTAAAGTGAATGTTCACCCTAGCAAGAGTGTGTGTGTGTGTGTGTGTGTGTGTGTGTGTGTGTGTGGATAAAAGATGATGTGATGCATTTTTTTTGTTAGTTTGTTTTTGTTTGTGTTTCACATTTAAGGCCTTAATATCTTTCCTTTATTTATGTGAGTGTATTTAAATTATAAACTGATATAAAATTACTTCTACTAGTAATACACACACAGACCACAAGCCTGTGAGGGAGACATGAAGAAAGCACCAGCATCTCCATGAAGTGAAACAGGCAATTTTATGACTTTAACAGCACACGTTAGTGGCACAAGATTCCTGAATGTGTGTCCTGTCATTGGACGTAAATCGAGGTTTGATAACAGATGAGCTCGTGCTAGTTATCTGCTGTCTATGACATCACATACCTTCTACCTATTTAAACAAATGACTGTGAACTCATAGGCTACTTTACTTTAGAACAGGTTAAATGATTGGATAGCTTTGATGACTCATCAACTTATGCTTTGACCTCTGTGTTTTTGGAGTGGACTTTGACCAAAAGAGTGTGCTGGGTGAAAAAATAGCACTCTGCTGAAGCCCCGCCTCCTAGGGTAACCAACACCAACGGTCTGGTGACATAAACCCACCACACAGACTTTTCTACAGTTCAGACTTCTAAACACCCGCTTAAGGGCACTCATCTGTGGACAGGTAAGATTTTCATTTGTCCATTCTAATATATATATATATATATATATATATATATATATATATATATATATATTTTTTTTTAACACTGAAACATCACATAGACATGTTCTAATGGTCTCAAACACTAGATTTCACTGCATTTAACTAGAAGGCAGAACTCTCATCACACAGATGATAACACTCCAATCTCCGTTCTGTTTTAGTTTGAACTTTCTTTCTTTCCACACTTGCTTTGTATGCATTTGTATTTTTTAACTTTGTGGTTTCAGTTGTGGATGGTGCTCTCTGTTCAGTATACATGCACACACATACTTTCTCTCTCTCTCTCTCATTTTCATCAGTACGGGTCATTTAATTGACTTCTATTTAATTGCTGTTATTAGGAGGTCCTGGTCATGTCACCCTATACCACCTTTTGTTATCTGTCCATGTAAACAGATATGAAATCAGGTTAGTTATATAAAACTAAAGGACAAGTCCAGCCTTGCTCTTCAGGGAAAGCCGAACACATATATCATCCTGCATCACGAAAAACAATGCAGTGTTTATCTCACGGCTGTTTATTTTGAGATGGTAAACAGGTCACACAAGGATAAGCCAAAAAGTAAACTGTGTTGGACGTGGTCTTTTTTAACCATTATATAAGGCTGCATACCAAGCTCATACACTATACCGCACTAGAGCCTTTAGGGCTTTCAGATGAGGATTTCAACTAATGTCAAAATTCATTTGGTACCAGAAGGTGCTTGTGATATGTTTTGACTTGTGGTGCCTGTGTTTGCCTGTGGGTAAGCCCAGTGTTTGATCTAGCTGTTGGGAAGCTCCTCAAACAATGGGTTGTACATTAAGCATTCATTAAGCTCTGTGTTCAGTAACACAGCTCCAAGACCATTACCACAGCTCCAGGGACAGTAACACAGTTCCGTGTGCATTAACACAGCTCTGTATTCATCAACACAGCTCCGTGTTCATTATCACAGCTCCGTATTCATTACCACAGCTCTGTATTCATTAACACAGCTCCGTATTCATTAACACAGCTCTGTGTTCATTAACACAGCTCTGTATTCATTAACACATCACAAATCCATTTATTCCTGATTGGCTAAAAAGTTTACAACGTGTCAAAAATTGTTTCTGGAATTCTTTATTCTCATTCATCCATTTATTCATACCTTCACATTACCATTGTTACGGCCTTACTTAGACGAGGTACATAACATATGGCAAAGGCAATTTCCTCTAGTGGTGGCAGGCAGGACCAGGGGCACCTGGCTTAGTTTGGGCACCTGGTTTACAAGGACAGAGCTCTGCTACATTTTTAGTTATTGGTTCTGTACATCTACATACTCTTCCTGTCCTGTGTACAGGAACCTCCTATTACCAGAACCAGATGCTCGGATTCATCACATTTCTCCTCCTATTGGCAAATGGTCTCAAAGTCCATTGGCTCTTTCTGGCTTCTGGGATCTGCTAATGGCCATTCTTTTAAACTATGTTCATGTTCAATGACCATGTGGAAGAGCAATAAGGAAGTGCAAAGGATCTAAGTAAAGTGTAACACCAGATGACGCACACACTTAATGAGTCCGTTACAGTTTATCAGCTTAGCTGTAGTGTAAGAGTTCAGCTGTTTCCAAGGATGGGTTTCCCCCTGTAAACTATCTGGGTTCATCTCTGCCTCAACCACCCTGAGCCAATATTACAAAAGCAGCAGGACTGATCTCAGATCAGTGTGACTCCACTCAGCACTGAGGTGCAGCGGTCGTAATGATGCACGTTGCCTGATCATGTGTTACCGACCTGGCTGTGGTTATCAGCAGGCGTGAGGCTGTTATCACGGCAGACTGCTCAGACCCACTGCACCGTCATCGATTGGTATAGATTTATTACCCATGTAAAGAAAGAGGTGAAGTTTTAACATCATCACCTGGACTTTGCTTTAGAGGGAAATGTTCAGTGTTGGCAATAGTACAGTACAGTACGAGCTTTACAGTGTACTGTTGTCTGTGGGGACAACATCCCTGTTGATATTATGGTGAGGATGGAAGATCACTGGTGTGATTGTTCCGGGGATAGAAGGTCTTTAAGCACTCATATACCGTCTATATCTCCATGCAAATTAGTACTGAAGTTGGGCTCGCGTATTTGTGCATGAAAACGTGTCAACAAAGACTTCACGCTACACTGCATGTGGTAAACGTGGCAGTGTCAAAGGTGCGAGGACGAGGAAGCAGACGAGGAAGCACACCGACGTGGCTGCGGGTTCGCACGTCGACACCAGTCACACGCAAGAACAGAAGCGCTCGTGTTTTCACCACCAAATACTACATTCACGCCATTGTAGGCTGTGTCAGATCAAAGGGGGTGGGCACCTTGGGGGGTGGGGTCACCTGGGGAAGAGTGGGGTTGGGGGGGGTCACCTGGGGAAGAGTGGGGTTGGGGGGGGGTCACCTGGGGAAGAGTGGGGTTGGGGGGGGACATATCTGAAGAGTAGCTGCAAGGTTGCATGCTCTTCACACTACTTTCTGACCTCACTTAGCACATATGTGAGTGTGAGACTGAAGGGGGTGTTGTGGTTAAAGCAGCTCAGAGTGGTGGAGAGTGTCCTGTCTGTTTGACCCTTTAACTATTTTCATTTTAACTTCTTCAACTTTTTTAGGACCACCAAGGCACAGCGAGGCAAAATGTGCTGCTCAGGGCTCTTGAAAACCTTCATGTTCATCTTCAACGGCGTGATATTCGTAAGTCGCCTCTTAGTGATTGAATCTTGATGGGAACTGTAGGTCCAGTGGGGTAATGTGGTAGATTTCATCAAGTCCATTAATGTACTTAGACCAGACACTACATAATTAAAGTATGATTCATGATATTGTGTCTCTTGTGTTATGCTATCTATCTGATAATTAAAGAGCTATCAAAGTTCAGAGTTTTAATAGACCCTAAAGGTCATGAGTTTTATGCTATCTGGCCTGAGACCAACTGTGATGTTGGTTCAAAGTAGATCAAAAGCAAGGGAGACTGATCCCAGAACAGTGGAAAGAGAGCAATGTCTGTCACTGGCTCCATATGTCAACTGGCCACCATAACTCCTTATCTATATGAACTTGTGTTATGGTATCACATGCATACATTATAGTTCTAATAAAGACAGTGTGTGTGTGTGTGTGTGTGTGTGTGTGTGTGTGTGTGTGTGTGTGTGTGTGTGTGTGTGTGTGTGTGTGTGTGTGTGTTTTGAAATCTCTATAAAAAATCAAAACTCATGTACTGCAGAGATCCTTTCCAGAACTTAGATTTTATGGAGGAAATTCTTTCATTTATAGTTAGATTTGTAAGTATTTGGTATGTCAGGAGGATGCCTTACCTGTGTGATGTATAGGGTAAGGCATGTTTGCTCTGTTGTTGGTTTAGCATTTCACAATTTTCTGGAGCTCTGTGTACACTGTTAAAGTCGCATGAGGCTGTTTCTTAAGATAACATGTGGTCCATTTCCCACACCCCCTATTCAAGATCTTTGTTTCTTTGTGTCTCACCCTCTTATACTCCTCGTCTGTCTCACCTTGTGTGTCTCTTTTGTGTCTCACCCTCTTATATTTATCGTCTGTCTCCTCTCGTCTCTTTTGTGTTTTACCCTCGTCTTACCCTCTTATATTCCACATTGTTTCACCTCGTCTGTCTGGTGTTTGTGTCTCACCCTCTTATATTCCTCATCTGTCTCATGCGCTGTAGCTGGCAGGTGCTGCCATCCTGGCCGTGGGGATCTGGGTGACTGTGGACAGCAGCTCCATGCTGGGTGTGCTCTCTCACATTGAAGATGCCCCTCCTGAGTTAGCGCAGCTGGCTAACGTGGGTTACCTGCTGATTGCCATCGGGGCCGTCCTCGCCCTCATGGGCTTCCTGGGCTGCTGCGGGGCTGTCACCGAGAGCAAATGCATGCTCCTCACGGTGAGTGTGAGCCTTGACCTCTGACACTGGCAACTGTTCCTTGACCTCTGACACTGGCAACTGCTCCTTGACCTCTGACACTGGCAACTGCTCCTTGACCTCTGACAGTGGAAAATTAAAGGCAAGGTGTATTGTGTTATGACACCAGTTTAATATTGGGCTATAGGGTGTGTTTTTTGTTTGTTTATTTATTACAGCTTTTACAATTCTTTCTTTTCTTTAACAGTACAATTTGCTCTTATCATTTCATTTCAGAATATAATTTTATAAAGAGTATCATTTGCTCTTAAAGATACACCGTGCACTTTGGGATCTACTGTCATTCACTGATTACGTTTTAAATTAATTAATTACATTTATTATTTCATTATTATATAATTTTCTTTTTTACTTATATTCGGTGAATATTTCATGAATATGAGACTTGAGACTCTTCTTTTGCTTTTCTGTAGTTCTTCATTATTGTCCTCATCATCTTCATCGCTGAGGTGGCTGGGGCCATCGTTGTCCTGGTGTTTCAGCCCTTGGTAAGATCAAAAACTCAAAAGAAGCAATAAAAACCCCAAAAGTCCACTTCTACTGACTCTGGCCTGAGTCACTTGGCATTCTCTCCTCGTTATTTCTTTCTCCCTGAACAATGAGCAACGCGCGCCCTCTAGTGGTTGGAGGCACAAACTAAAGGTAAACATAAAGACGACTCAGACGTCAAACCGCTCTCTCCGTCTCTTTCTCAGGCAAAGGAACTGCTGATGACAGTTAACGAGAAATTTGTTGAGAGCATTAGGAAAGACTATGGACGAGATGAAGGATTCACAAAGCTGATGAATGAAACTATGACTCAGGTACAAAATCTTATCTAATCTAATAAACAAACAAGTTCCTGGTGTTATTCAAATGAATAAGTGTAGGTGCTTGTGTCCTTTTAGCTGAAATGCTGTGGATATAACAACTACACCGACTTCACTGGATCTCCTTTTGAAACACGCAACAACACATACCCAGAGACCTGCTGCAACAATCTCACAACATGCTCTCCGTCTGCAGCAGCGTCAGCGTCGAAGGTCATAAACTCAGTCTTAATATCTGATTACAGTCTGATCTTAAGTATAAGTATGTTTGAGAATTCGATGATGAGTTTAATGATATTGATTTGGGTTGGAAATATGAAATATGTAGGTAGTGAATCATTGCATTGAAATACACAAGAAACAGGACTTAGACCATGAAGGACCTCTGTCTGAAACATCCTGTTTCTCTGAAACCTGTAAACATTTTTTTTTTTGTCTCTACATCTTTAACTACAGTATATTACAGTTACACCTTGAAATCTTATTTTGGACATCTGGCATCTAATACTCCAACAAGTGTGTGTGTGTGTGTGTGTGTGTTTGCCTTTGTGCATTAGATGCCAGAATGAAACTGAATTTAAAAAATAATACAAAAATAATCTGTAAATGTTTTTCAAGCCAAGCTCATATAGTCTGTTTTGTGACCTAGGTGTTTTTGTTAGAGGTGTCAATTCCAGGTTCATAGATTAAAAGTCCTCACCAGGATTTTGCTCAAGCTTGCTAGATTTTCTAATTAGCAATCTAGGTAGAATTAGTGGAATCAACACAATCCAGGAAGCCTGAGCAAAATCCTGGTGAGGACTTTAAATCTATGAACCTGGAATTGACACCTCTAGTTTTTGTGTCCTTCTCTGCACAGGTGGGTTGTTTTAACGCTGTGGTGAAGTTCATAGAAGACAACACTACCCTCATTGGGGGCGTCGCCCTTGGCATTGCTGCCCTAGAGGTATCAGACCTGAAAATCAGCACTGGAATCTGGAACTGTTTGTTACAATTAAGATCTTCAAGTTACCAAGTATCATTAAAATAAAAATGTGAATAAACAAATGTAAATAGAGTTAGGGCTCATATTCAGCACCTCACTTGAAACTGTTGAAACTGGCTTTCTAATTCTAATTCTAATTCTTGCCTTTTGATTTGTCTCATTATTTCTTAGATTGCTGCAATGGTCGTCTCCATGGTCCTGTATAACAACATTGGCAAATAACTTCACAGCTGGAATCACAGCATATATCAGCATATAATCCACACACACCACACACCTAGCCCCCCTAGCCAGTCACTGAAAGTTTTTATTTTACACAAACATGCCTAACAGGCTAACAATTATTGGGAGCTACTGAGAACCAGTCATCCCATTGTCATTAATAGAGCAGCGATAGATGTATATTAATTGTCCTCAGTAAGGAATTGATGGATAACATTAGCACTGCTAGCAGTGCCATCCATGCTCAGCCTGTCCCTCCCGAGTTCCACCTTCACTCCATAAACATGATCTTCATGTGAAGACCATCTGCTCACTTCCTCCAGCAGAATAGCAGCACGCTGTGCTGTGTTCATCTGCAAGGCATTACACACGCAATCACCAGCGTTCCACCACGGTCTTCCGGTTTGTTAGAGACACTGGGTGTAGGTTTTGTCTGGAAGTGCAAATAGATCAGCCACACGTTGACACATAATGGCTTAGTAGGTCAACAAAGCTGCAGAAGGTTTATACATGAAATACATGAAGAAGAAAAAAAAAGTGTTCCAGTGTTGAACTTCAGGATGCGGGAAGGAGAAGTACTTGCAGAGCAAGTCTAATTCATGTCTTTATATGCATATAAATTTCTTCTAGATATTTTTGCATTGTTTTACGTCATTATTGTAATTAAATGTTTCTGTGTAAAGCTAAATTAAACATTGTGATTTTTTTCAAAGAAAAGGTTGTGAGACTTGTTGTGTGACATAGCACACATAGTTTGCAATCACATGGAGGTCTGGGGGGGGGGGGGGGTGCTTGGTGTCTCCCAGGGGCCCATGGCACAGGGTGTCCACAGTGACTGGACCCATGGAGCAGGATCCAGCACATAGCTGGTAGGCAGAGCATTCATGTAATGGCATAACCAAGTGACTGCAGGAACATTTATACCAAGTATGGGCTGGAAAAGACAGTGGGCGAGTTTGAATTCTATATGTGCACTGGAGTCCATAAGATCCTATTACATCACTGGTTGTTGTACATTTGGACTTGGGTGGTCCTTCATACTAAACTGCTATACTATCGTTGTTTGTCACATACTAGATAAAATGACATCTGAAATGACCAATGATGGCTTAGTTACCTTGAAAAGATAATTCAATTTCTGATTACTCCTTTAAAAAGTAAGTTAGGGACTTCCGGGTGTCATGGCGAGATAGACAGCTAGGGAGAAGAGCTCTGACCTCGCTTGAAAATAATTCTTAAACTCACTGATCATTGTGCAGCGAAACTCATTTTAATTGACGGAGAAGAGAGTGTATATACAATAGTCACAAACGTATAATGAGTAAGTCCTCAAAATCAAAACCAAATCCCGCTCCACCGAATATACGGAATACAATTGCTAACAGCTAGCTGCAATGGCGTCTCCTACTAGCCGCTCCTCCAAAGAAGAAGGAATCTCAATGACACAACTGGTGCAAGAATTGTCTTAAACAACGTGCGAGCAAAAGAGAGGACATCTCCAGCCTCATCCAGGAATCTGTCAGGCCCTTGCACCCCTATGTTGATGCTTTGCGAAAGACGGTGAACAGTTTCCAAACGCGCCTAACCGCTGCAGAAACCATAGCAGGTGATAATTTCGAGAAAATTACCACAGCGGAGCGTGCCACTGAGTCCCTGCGCAAACAAAACAACTCTTCTCGATCGCATTGAAGACTTAGAAAACCGTTCGCGTAGGTCCAACTTGAGAATCGTAAATGTACCAGAGGGCAGTGAAGGGGACGGAGAGACTGTGACATTTATATCGAAAATGCTGATGGACCTCACAGGCGACAAAGTTTTCGACTCGGCCCCAATCTTGGACAGAGCACATTGAGTGGGGAGTACACCAGCAACAACCGGCCAAAGCCCACGGACATTCCTGGTATACTTTCACCGCTTTCAAGATAAGGAACGTTTCCTACGTTTTGCCACACAGAACACCTTGCAATACAAGAATACCACGGTTCCGATTTACCCCGACTTCAGTAACAGTTTATCTCTGAGGAGAGCAGAATTCAACAGCATCAAACATCCACTCTACCTGAAAGGGATAAAATTCCGACTCCGGTTTCCAGCCACTCTACGCGTATTCTTCGAGGGAGAGACCCTGAACTTTGGCACCCCAGAGGAGGCAAAAGCATTCTAAGATCGTCGAGTGATGGCTCCAGGGACCCTAGACCAAGTGACAGTTGTTAACCATGGACACTCTTTATCTCCACTCCAATACGTTTCAATGATAACTAAAAGGTCATTGTTCTCTTCACGGCACAGTTTAGAATGTATCGGAAGACTCGTGTATTATTAGGAGGGAGCCCGCAGTCTGTCACTGTTCAGATGATAGACATGGGGAATGTGTGTTTGTTTGGGATAGGGTGGGTGTTTTTTGGGACCGGGGAGGATTTTTGTTTCACTAAAAGGGGCGTGCCGCCGCCTAACAGTACAACTCAGCCTAAACATGAACCCAGCTACACCACAAAACATAGTAGATCCGACTGCTGCCATAATGTAGCAGGGTCAGGTGTTGGGCAGTCACGAGGAGACACTGCAACACATACTGACTCAGTTGCAGAGCCTGACCATGTCACTACAGACTGCCACTCAAGCCATGGCACAGCCCGTCAGTCCAGTCATTCCTTTTTAGCGTCTTACTTTACTGAACAGCCCTTGTGACCCCCTTATACAACGAACACACACACATATATATCCATACACCATAGGACACACAGGCAACACTGGGATGTATCAATCCGCAGAGAAAACAGGTCCAAAACACTACACTTCCTCCACCTGTAGACAAACACATAAGGTATCACCTAAGCAATACCTACATTCAAGAAAACACATTCAACGATTTTATGACGTGAACATTACAAGTCCAGTCTTTTAGGAAGCATCCTGTGCCTTTCAGGATAACACCTTTGAACCGGTGATGTTGGCTTTGGGGTAGTGGCAGGGATCGTGTCTGTAGCAAGAGCCTCTGTTGTAGATAGAACACTAGTGGTAAGAGCTTGAACATCACTGCCAGGGACCTCTGGAGACGAAGAAGTATCATCCTTTGGTCGTGAGTCCAGTATCTGATCCACGTGACATCTCCATATCTGCTCACCGACATCAATTGTGTATGACAGCGGTCCTGTCCATGTGGCTATCTTGCCAGGGGTCCATTTGCTTCTCAGTCGATCTGTGCATAATTTTGTTCTGCCTTGGTCAGAGACCTAGAGGCAAAAGCTATGGGGCGCTCACTTCCATCCTTCACTATATGCGACAGAACGCAACCGATTCCATAATGGCTAAGTTTGGAAGAAATTTGTGATAATAATTCACAAGACCTAGATATGACATAAGCTGTGACACGTTCTCTGGTCTCGGTGCTTGCAGTATGGCTTCAACTTTCTCCAGTGACTTATGCAAACCCCGTTTATCAATTATGTGTCCACAGTAGGAGATTTCATCTTTGAAGAACTCACATTTACTTTTCTTTGCACGAAGGCCAAACTCAGCCTGGTGAGGACTTTGCTGAGGTTCTGCAGATGTTCGTCATCGTTCTGTCCTGTCACGATGATATCATCAAGGTAACATTGTGTACCTGGTATATCCTGAAGAACTTGATCCATTGCCCTTTGCCAGATTGCGGGGGCTGATGCGACACCAAACACAAGTCTATTATACTGAAACAATCCCTTGTGAGTATTTATGGTTAGGAATTGCCTGCTTGCTTCCTTCACCTCCATCTGTAAATAGGCTTGGGTTAAGTCAATCTTTGAGAACTTCTCCCCACCTGCCAGTGATGCAAAGATATCCTCGACACGGGGCAGTGGGTTGATGCTCACCCTAAAATCTCCACATATACGGACACTATCACTGGGACAATTGGTGTAGCCCACTCGCTCCAGTCTACTTTCGTCAATATCCCGGATTCCACCAGACTCAGAAGTTCTGCCTCCACCCTTGGACGAAGTGCATATGGCACCGAGTGAGCATTGTGAAATTTGGGACATGCATTATCGACCAGTTCAATTCTGGCCTTTATCCCCTTAAATGTACCAATTCCCTTTGCAAACACTTTCTCATGAGTGTTGATTAGCTGCGACAGCTTAGATGGAACATTAGAAGAACTACTAATGTCTTTTGGTGTCAGCTGCAAGGCTTTAATAGTGTGCCAATCTAGTTTGATCTTTCTCACCCATTCACGCCCAAACAAGGGTGGGCCTCCCCGTTTCAGCACATATAACATCAGCTGCTGAGTCATCCCTCCATATGTTACTGGCACATTTAGTTTCCCTTGTGGACGTACCTGTTCCCCAGTGTAAGTCTGAAGCAGCACAGAGGTCTTTAACAGCCGTAGCTTGGGGAACAGTCTCTTGTAATCTGCACTTGTTAGACAAGGCTGATCCTGTGTCTAACTCCATGTTCAGTTTTACACCAGACACCGTCGGCTCTAAGCAAGCCAGTCCATTTGTGTCAGACTGCGTGTCAGGTTGTGTCATTTGCATCATGTGAGGTTTTTCCACATCTGTAGCATCGCTGTCCCCTCTTTTCATGTCCATTTAATGACATTTTGTGTATGCCACTGTCCACACTCTTTCTCTGCAGTTCCAGTGCATCTTTAGTAGCTGTCTCCATCGAAACAGCAACAGACAGTGCTTTCTCTAATGTGAGCTCCTTCTCTGATAGCAGCCTTTTTTGTGTGCCTTGACAATGCATGCCACATATCAGCCTATCGCGAAGTGCATCAGAGAGTCCAGCACCAAATTCACAGAACTGTGACAATCTCCACAGCTCAGCGATGTAATTTGAGATGCTTTCATCTTTAGACTGGTTTCTATTGTGGAAATGGAATCTTTCAGCTATTTCAATGGGCTTTGGATTCAGGTGGTTCTTCAATGTGTCGACAATGGTTTGGAACGATTTTGAGGCAGGCTTTTCGGGGGCTAGCAAGTTCCTGAGGAGGTTATACGTCTTAGCACCCATTAAACTAAGGAGAGTAGCAACTTTCTTTTCGTCTGTCACATCATTAGCGGTGAAATAAAGTTCGACTTTCTCTATATATGCCTCCCAATCTTCAGTTGTATTATCAAACGTTTCTATTTTTCCAATAGACTACATATTTTTCACTCACTGTGGGATGCTTCCAACACTTAGCTGTTAGCCATTAACTTCGTTGGTTCAGTCATTCGCACTCCACAAACTCCCACAACTGTCAGTGCAGCGGGCAATCCCACCTTCGTCACCAATTTGTTGTGTATGTCTTAACACTACAAAAAACCGACAACGTGAGTCCGGAACCTTTTTAGCATCTTACTTTACTGAACTGCCCTTGTGCCCTCCTTATACAACGAACACACACACACATATCCATACACCATAGGACACACAGGCAACACTGGGATGTATCAATCCACAGAGAAAACAGGTCCAAAACACTACACCTCCCATGGCCCAGGCACAGATAGAACCCGCCTTGCCTGCGCCCAGGCATTACTCCGGGGATCCAGAGGAGTGTAGAGGCTTTTTGCTGCAATGCTCGCTCATATTCAAACAGCAGCCGTCGCGCTTCCCTACCGAAAGATCCAAAGTAGCCTACGTGCTGGCTTTCCTCTATGGGAAAGCGTTGTCATGGGCAACCCCAGTATGGGAGAACCAACCTGAACTGTGCGCGTCCTACGAGCGTTTCTCAGAGGCCATGCGGCATCCTCATCCATCATCCTGCCTCTGGGGGGGTAGTGGGTGGTCGCCTGTTACGGTTACGCCAAGGCAAGCGATCAGTGGCTGACTACTCCCTGGAATTCTGAATGCTAGCCGCAGAAAGTAAATGGGGACCCGCAGCCCTGGTGACGGTATACCAGGAAGGGCTGAACGACAACCTAAAAGACGAATTAGCCGTTCGTGAACCCCCAGACAGTCTTAACGCGTGTATTGATCTCACGGTCAGACTGTATAACAGGCTACGAGAGCGTGCACAATGGCACCGATCCCAAGCCGCCAGTGTCATGCACACAGCCAAAGCTGGCTCTTTCGCTGTAGGCAGCGAGACCAGGGAGGAAAACAAGGAACAGCCTATGCAGATAGGCCAGGCCCGATTAGACCTGCAAGAAAGACAATCACGCATGCTAGAGGGCCGGTGTTTATACTGTGGCAAGGAGGGACATTTCCAGCGGTTGGAAACTTCATTGATGCTGCTCTAGTCAAAACCCTCGGGGTGCCTTTGGTCCCGCTAAGCACGCCTCTTGCTGTGGCCGCAGTGGACGGAAGGTCGCTGACCAAACCATACTGTTAGTGATGACCAGTGTTGGGAACGTTACTTTAAAAAAGTAATTAGTTATAGTTACTCACTACTTGTTCAAAAAAGTAACTGAGTTAGTAACTGAATTACTCTATAATAAATGTAACTTGTTACCAGGGAAAGTAACTATTTGCATTACAGTAAAAAAAAAAGTTATATGCCAATGAATAAGGATTTTTTGAAAAAGCAGTTTTCACAGTCAGTTGAAATGAGTAGATCATAAAGGTGTTTAACTTTTGACATTTATTGCACATCAACAGACCAGTGCAGGATAAAATCCTTTAAAATCCCAAATCTTTGAAAAAAAGAAGCAAAAGTAAACAGTTACACTATATAGCCTACACCAGGTATCACCAAATGGCGGACCGCGGTCCGGATCCGGACCCGAACGCCGTCCTGTCCGGACCCAATCACATTCCTAATTAACTGGATACGGACCCAAAATTTTAACGGGAGACTATATTTTAAACCGGAGAATTTATTTTCAGACGAGTGTTACGTTCACCACCCATTTGAGTGTTACGTTCCCCCCCCCGCTCAACAACTTTTGTTCGCCACCGCGGACCCGGACCTAAGGTCTGAGCTATCTGCCAAAAATGGACCGCGGAAAGATTTAATTGATTACCCCTGGCCTACACAGTAAAGTGCATTTACATCTATCAAATTAAATTAAATTCTCTCAACCTGAGACAACTGGTTTGTTTACAACAGAAGTAAACTTAACAATTAAACCTCTATTCTTAATTAAATAAATCAAATACCCAGTCTGGCAGAAATTCAGGAACTTCAAGTATTTTCTTAAATAATGTTTATATCACCACCTTGAAAATGATAATTTTTCTTCGGCTTGCTCCTGACTCGCCATTTCTGACTCTTCTCCATTTGTGTCGTGTGCTTCGGCATGCGTGTAAAAACACTAGCTCTGATTGGCTACCATAACACTGCCTTAGCCAATCGCTTACTGACTTGTTAAGTTAAACAGGTGTTACACCGAGAACTGTGACCTATCAAGATCTGTTACTCCTCACTAGTCTGGGCAGCGGTCCGCTCGGATTACTGTTAGTATATCAATATATAGTAACGCACTGCTTTTAATGACCAGTAACGTCAACGGCGTTGGAAGAGTAATTAATTATATTATCCCGTGACTGACAAAATGATGCCGTTACCTAACGCCATTATTTATAACGGTGTTATTCGCAACACTGGTGATGACTATAGGGGGGCACACCGAACACATAGCCCTCTACGTCATCAGGGCCCCCAAAACGCCATTGATCCTTGTCCTTCCCTGGCTTCAACGCCACAACCCTGAGATCGACTGGCTCAACCTAACTGTCAGTCAATGGGGCCCTATGTGCAAGAGCTCCTGTCTCCTGACTCCCAGGTCCGGCACTCCCGATAGGTCGCCCGAAGTAATTGAGCTAAGCAGGATTCCATCCGAGTACTATGACCTCAAAGAAGTATTCAGCAAATGCCAGGCGGGTTTCCTTCCTCCACACAGGTCATATGACATTGCTATCGACCTGCTGCCAGGTACCTGCCCTCGCCGGGGTAGGCTCTTTTCCCCTTGCTATTCCCGAACGTAAGGCTATGGAACAGTACATCCAGGAGTCCCTGGCTTCTGGTCTCATTTGGCCTTCCACCTCCCCTGCTGGGGCCAGCTTCTTCTTTGTCAGGAAGAAAGACGGTGGGTTAAGGCCGTGCATAGACTACGGAGGCCTCAATAAGATCACGGTTAAAGACCATCACCCGCTGCCCCTTATGGCAACCGTGTTTGAGTCCCAACAAGCCGCGGTCTTCACCAAGCTAGACCTGCGGAGTGCGTACAATCTGGTCCGAGTAAGGGAGGGGGACGAGTGGAAGACCGCTTTCATCAACCCGTCGGGACACTACGAATACCTAGTCATGCCGTTCGGGCTCATGAACGCTCCCGCGGTCTTTCAGAGGTTTATCAATGTGGTTCTGCGAGAGGCCTTGGACCGTTATGTATACATCTACCTTGACGATATTTTGATCTATAGCCGGTCACAGCAGGAGCACGTCAAACACGTACGTCGGTTTCTCCAACTGTTGTTGGAGAACCATCTGTACATTAAGCTGGAGAAGTTGGTGTTACATGGCAGGGAAGTGTCCTTTCTTGGCTTTATTGTGTTCCAGAATAAGCTGGCCATGGATCTAAGACTAAGGCCATGCCAAGACTAAGGTCGTGGCTCAGTGGCCTGTCCCCGCAATGCTTCACCAGGTTCAACGCTTTTTAGGGTTCGCTAACTTCTATCGCCGCTTTATTAAGAACTACAGCAAAACAGCTGCCCCTCTTACCGCTCTAACCAGGAAGTCTCCTGGGCCGTTTGCCTGGACCCCCGAGGCCCAGAAGGCTTTTGACGCCCTTAAGGCGCTCTTTTTGGCTGCCCCTGTCCTCACCATACCCGACCCCTGTGTTCGAAATTCTGAAACCCTTAAATGGTGAGCACAATAAAAGTCAGAAGCAGTTGGGTTAGATAATAAAGTACAATGATTTATTTTAACAAAGCATGGTTTAACCCAGAGATCTCATTTACACACACACACACACACACACAAGGTGTCTGTTGCAGAGAGCTAATTAACGTTAAAATACAATACAAAAATACAAATAAAACAATATAGGCTCAGCCATAAGCCAACTGAAAAAGATGGGTTTTTAGATGTGCCTTGAATATAGTGAAAGATGGGCAAGCACGTAACTCAAGCAGCAGACTGTTCCATAACTTCGACCCAGCCACACTAATGGCCCTATCACCAATAGTGCGCAACTTGCTGCTAGGAACTTTGAGCAAGTCCAGCTCTGACGAGCGCAAGGTGCGTATTGGAGTGTATGTTTGGAGGAGACTACTGAGGTAGGATGGTGCACAGCCATTCAGAGATTTAAACACCAGCACAATGACCTTATACTGAATACGATACTGGACAGGGAGCCAGTGAAGACGTTCCAGAATGGGCGTAATATGCGGTCCCTGGTGCAGTGTTACCGGCCGCAAAAATCATAGCCCCCATCCAGTGGGATATCGAAACGGCCGTCAGACGGGCACTCGTGGCTGAGCCCGATCCAGGAGGGGGACCGCCTAGGTGGCTGTACATTCCCTCCAGTCAAAAGAATGGAGTCATGCAATGGGGGCATGCCTCTCTGTTCGCCGCTCATCCCGGGTCACGCAGGACCACTGAGCTTATCCGTAGACGGTTTCAGTGGACAGGTATGGGAAAGGACAGATGGTTTTGTGGCGGCTTGTACCGTGTGCACCAGCAACAAGACCCCCTTGGGGCTTTTGCACCCTCTCCACCTGCCCGTTATCCTGGGCCGATCGCCTCGTTTGGGCCAAGTACACCCACAACACACTGTGGCATTCGTCCCTGAGGATGTCCCCGTTTGAGTGTCTCAACGGGTACCCCCTTCTATGTTCGCTGACCAGGAGAGCGAGGTCACGGTGCCTGGGGCCCGGGCCCTTGTCAAGTGGTGCCGGCTGGCCTGGAAGAGTGCTCGTCTGGCCCTGTTATCTGCCTTGACTGCCCTCGTTCCGTCCTGGCCAGCGGGTCTGGTTGTCCGCTAAGGACCTGCCCGTCCATGGGGGTACATGGAAGCTGGCCCCGCATTACTTGGGGCCCTTTATCAATCAATCAATCAATCAATCAAATTTTATTTATACAGTGGTACCTCGAGATACGAGTTTAATCCGTTCCAGACTCGTGCTCGTATCTCGAACTGCTCGGTTCTCGAAGCAATTTAACAATGTAAAGTATTGTAATTGGTTCCAGTCCTTAAAAAAGTCACAAAACTAGCGTAAATGTGGAAAAAAAGACATGTTCTTTATTAATAAAGGCACACGCAACATGTATAATTAAACAATACAGTAAATTGGGACAATATCGTCAAGCCTTTCGCCGTGTTTGCACTTTTAAAGTTGTCCTTCTGCTTCAGGATTGTGCTAATGGTGGATGTACTCCGGCCGAACAGACGAGCGAGTTCGGCTACACGAGTGCCTTTCTCATGCAGGTGAATAATCTCCTGCTTAGTTTCAACAGTTATCATTCTCCTCTCACTGGACTTTCCACTACTAGAGCCTTTCTTTGGAGCCATAATGCAAAAAAAACGTTTGTAGTACAGTATTGAAATACTGTACAGTACTGTATACACTCGTTGCAAAGCACACGAGCAAAGCACACGAGCAAAGCACACAAGCAAAGCACACGAGCTGATTAATGATTTCTTTTTTCCCATATAGTACTGTACTGCCACCTAGTGGTTGATGCTCGTATCTCGAGCGTGCACTCGTATGTCGAACAGAAATTTTGCTCGGCTCTGTGCTCATATCTTGGATCGCTCTTTGTAGAGCAGCTCGTATCTCGAGGTACTACTGTATAGCGCTTTTTACAACAGTTGTTGTCACAAATCAGCTTTACAAGTGCCGAGTCCTAGCCCCCAGTGAGCAATGAAAGTGGCAATGAAAAACTCCCAAGTATTTTTTGCATGAGTAAGAAACCTTGAGAGGAACCAAGACTCGGGGGGAACCCATCCTCCTTTGGCCGACACCGGTCACCATGACAACAACAACAATTTAGACAGAAAGAAATAAAGAAAAGGAAAAGATATAATAATATCCATCATGGTGTAGGCATATCCGGTTAGGCAGGAGGTGGCCGGCCCAGGATGGATCACTTGCCTCTCCTCATCTCATTGTTCCTCAAGCAGGTGGGCAGCCATGTGGAGAAAATTAAACAGGGAAAATTAGCTCTGTATGAGGACATACACAGGACAGATTAAATTAAACACATTTCTGGAGTGTGGCAGCAACTCCGGCATTAAGTTAAATTATTATAGCCTAGCTAAAAAAGGCAGAACCAGAAGGTAACATAGGCTTGGGGGCATTCTGAGACAATGGCATCCATCCACTGCACTGTCAACAAACTTGAGTGACCACGAGCAGTGACAAGATGACAGCACCAGTGTCCCAGTCTACCATAAAACCCTTCGTCTATGAACCCCTGGATCTGTACCTTTATCTAAGGGGGATATTAATTATCAAACGCTAAACTAAATAAGTGGGTTTTCAACCTAGACTTAAAGATTGTGACTGTGTCAGAGTCCCAGATGCATTTTGGAAGGTTGTTCCAAAGCTGGGGGGCCTTACAAGAAAAGGCTCTTCCCCCTGATGTTACCTTATTTATTTTTGAAACTAATAAGAGACCAGCACCCTGTGATCTTAGTGGACGTGGGGGTTCATAATAGCAAATAAGTTCATGGAGCAAGCCCGTGCAGTGCTTTATAACTTAATAAAATAATTTTTAAATCAATACGGAATTTAACTGGGAGCCAATGCAGGGCTGATAGGACTGGTCTAATATGCTGAAATTTTCTTGTTCTGGTCAGAACTCTGGCTGCGGAATTTTGAACTATTTGAAGTTTATTTAGATTCCTATTCGAACATCCCGACAGTAGTGAGTTACAGTAGTCTAATCTGGAGCTGACAAAGGCGTGCACCAATTTTTCTGCATCATCCTGTGATAATGCATTTCTTAACTTGGCAATGTTGCGGAGCTGTAGAAAAGCTATCCTAGTAGTATTATCTATGTATTTATCAAATGATAGGTCGGAGTCAAGTATGACGCCTAGGTTTTTGGCTACTGTGGCAGGTGTAATGGGGTAGTTTCCGAGATTAAGCATTAGATCTGGAATTTTCTGTCTTGAGGCCTTAGGGCCCAGGAGGAGAACTTCTGTTTTGTCCTCATTAAGTTGGAGGAAGTTTAGAGACATCCAGCATTTAATATATCTTACACAGGCCTCAATTTTTCCAAAACTGAGTTTGTCATCAGGTTTGGCTGATATGTAAAGTTGAGTGTCATCTGCATAGCAGTGAAAATTGACACCATGTTTGTTTATAACTGTGCCCAATGGTAGCATATATAATGTAAATAATAGTGGTTCTAAAATGGAGCCTTGCTGGACCCCATATTTAACTTTTGTACGTTTGGATGGAATATTATTGAGCTCTACAAACTGATAGTGATTTGTTAAGTAAGAGTAAAACCATGAAAGGGCTGTGCCTGAGACTCCAACCCAGCATTCTAACCGCTTTAGCAAGATCCTATAATCAATTGTGTCAAAAGCTGCACTAAGATCAAGAAACACTAACAGTGATACATAGCCTTGATCTGAAGCAAGGAGGAGATCATTTGTTACTTTGACTAATGCTGTTTCAGTACTGTGATGGGACCTAAAACCAGATTGGAACTTTTCAAATATGTGATTCTTATGCAGATATAGGCATAATTGCTATAGCTGGGCAACAGCTTTTTCCATGATCTTAGATATAAATGATGTGTTAGAAATGGGTCTATAATTAGATAGCGCAGTCGGATCAAGATTTGGTTTCTTGATCAGAGGTTTAATAACTGCTAATTTACATGATTTGGGCATATGACCTATTGTAATGGATGAGTTAACTATAGTTAGAAGAGGTTCAGTTACAGCTGGTAATACCTCTTTTAATAACTTTGAGGGAACCGAGTCTAGTGTGCAGGGAGTACAATTTAAGGAAGAAATTATTTTCTCTAATTCTGATTGTGGGAGTGGATGAAAAGCATTAAGTTTTTCTCCCAGTATATAATTTAAATCAATATCAACCAAACCAGATGACATACCAGTTGTATTGCTAATAAAAGGTTTTATATTTTGTCTAATATTCTCTATTTTATTATCAAAGAAATCTATAAATACATTACTAGTGAAGTTTACTGGAATCTGAGGTTCTGCGCATGCTTGATTTTTTGTAAATTTAGAAATAGTATTAAAAAGAAATCTAGGATTGTTTTTATTTTTCTCTATCAGTGAGGCTAAGTATGCTGAGTGTGCTTTAGTGAGTGCCCGTTTGTATTCAATAATGCTATCCTTCCAGGCACAGTGGAATACTTCCAACTTAGTAGATCGCCATTTCCGTTCTAATTTACGTGCTATTTGTTTTAAGTTTCTAGTTTGGTCAGTGTACCACGGGGCGAGCTTTTTGGATCTAGCCTTTTTATATTTGAGTGGAGCTACTATATCTAGAGTTGATCTGCAGGTATTCTCTATGCAGTTGGTTAGACTGTCTAACTCTCCTGGATCGGATGGCGAGTGGGCTAAAGCAGTTACGTCAGGGAGGGTTTCAATAAACTGTGTTGCTGTTGATGAATTTACCAAGTGCTTTATACACTGCCGAGGAGACGAGCGGGTATTTATGTTAAGATGAAGCTTGAATTGGACTAAATAGTGATCAGAGATTGCTACGGTTTGCGGAAGTATATTTATATTATCTACATTGATACCCAGCATTAAGATTAAACCTAGGGTATGATTTCGATAGTGTAGGTCCTACTACATTTTGTATAATGCCGACAGAGTTCAATATAGAAGTAAAAGCCCTTGTCAGTGGATCCTCCGCATTATCAAAATGTACGTTAAAGTCTCATTATTATTTTGTCACTACATACTGCTAAATTTGCTGCAAAATTGCTGTGAAATCGTTTAAGAAATCTGAGTAAGGCCCTGGTGGTCTGTATACATTTGTCAGGGAAAATGCACTTTTATTTACGGATGGACTAATTACATTAATAGACAGCATCTCAAATTAATTTGAGATATCTAGGTATTTCTGATGAATTTCTAAACAATCTCGATAGATTATACATATTCCTCCTCCTCTGCCTGACAATCTAGGTCTATGTATATAACTATATCCCACAGGAGTGGCTTCGTTTAGAGTTATATAATCACCAGATTGAATCCACGTTTCAGTTAGACACAGAATATCAATTTTCTGGTCAGTTATAAGTTCATTCACAAAAACTGCTTTAGAGATGAGCGATCGAATATTGATTAATCCAATTTTCAGATCGGTCATATAGGTGGTAATAATTGGATGTGAAGTTTGAATATTAGTTAAAAACTTAGGACGGACTATTTTCTTATGATTTAATTTAAACCGGGGCACAGACACAGTCTCAAATCCTGTGGGAACTTGGTGAAGCCTCTAAGCAGAGACTCTGGACAGTCAGCAGCTCCTAGAACTACTCTGCCGACTAACTAACAGGCTATTTGCTATGCTGCAGGATAACAAGGCGGCGCCATCCCGAGTGGGATGGACACCGTCCCTGCCTAAAAGACCAGGCTTGCCCTCGAACTCTGTCCAATTATTAATAAAGCCCACTTGATTTTCGGAGCACCACTTGGACATCCAGCGGTTTAACGACGTGAGACTGCTGTATTGCTCATCGCCGCGCCGCATTGGGATGGGGCCAGAGCACATTACCGCATCGGACATCGTCTGGGCCACCTCTTTAACATTAGCCTTAGTCACTTCTGACTGCCGGAGACGTATATCGTTGGCCCCTACATGTATGACTATCCTAGAGAATCTTTTATTGGCTAACAGTCTAAGGTTGCCACTAATGTCCGGTGCTCTGGCTCCCAGTAAACAACTAACTGTAACCGCTGGAGCCCCTACAGGAATAGCGACTTTCATGTGCCGAAATATAGAGTCTGCTATGACCAGAGTCTGTGAGACCGGCTCCTCAGCGGGTGTTCTACTGAGCGGGTCAAACCTGTTGGACACGTGAACTGGGGAGTGGTACTCTGGTGGGCTAGCGCTGGCGTTAGCATTATAAT
Source organism: Brachyhypopomus gauderio (assembly GCF_052324685.1). Taxonomy (NCBI): domain Eukaryota; kingdom Metazoa; phylum Chordata; class Actinopteri; order Gymnotiformes; family Hypopomidae; genus Brachyhypopomus; species Brachyhypopomus gauderio. The sequence goes on from NW_027506907.1 coordinate 360,953, forward strand.
GTAGCTTAGCTTCGCTCTCCGACTACGCTGCTGAGACGTCACCCATTCGTCCCGCTGTGAGGGCTCTATCGCCGGAGTCGCTAGTTCTCCCTGGCGCGTCCACAGCTACTACTGACTCTGTCTCTCTATCCCTCAATAATGAGTGGACGCGGCCAGGGGCGGACTGGCATACATTGCTACCGGGGATTTTCCCGGTAGGCCGATGGGTTAGTGGGCCGCCGGGCCACTGGAGGTTTAAGTCGGCAAGTGGAGGAGCCATTGCCGCGCACTGCGGCCCCGGCCCGTAGTCACGCTGCTGTTAAACGGTGTTATTACCTCCCCCGCTCCAGTCAGATTAACCTGCGCGGCCGCGGCCTGAGCCTGTAAACACATAAACAATTTGGACCGGGCCGCGGACTGAGCCTGTAAACACATGAACGAGTTGGACCGGGCCGCGGACTGGGCCAGCTGATGCGGGCTGACGGTATGCAGCGGAGATCAGAAAAAAAACCAACTTGTCCCAGAAAACCTGGGCCGGACTACGAAAACATACAGCAGTTTAAATTGTAGATAACATGTTATTTTAAATGTACTGCGGTCGCCTCTGCAACGTCTAAGGCACCATGTACAAATTACCTTAACACTGTTAACACGGACGCAAGTGGCGTTCCAGGTTCCAGAGCACTGCGCACTGTTTTTTAAAGCTATTGAAAAAAAGATTAAAACGAACCACCACAAATAGTTAAGAGGAAGAAATACCCACGTTAGAGTTGTAGGTTGTTCTTTAGGATGCACTTTGCGTGTTTGGTGGTCTTAAAACATAAATATACGTATATAATTTATCCAATTTTATTTTATCTACTTACAGTTTGACAATCAACATCTAAACAATTACAAAAATATAAGCAAATAAATGATTCAACCGTGTCTATTCAATCTGTGTTGGAAGGTGAGGGGTTAAGTGGAAGCCTGTGAGCCTGTGTCTCCCCTTATCAGGACTGTGATGCCTCCGCAGAATGGTGGTGATTGGTGGTCCCGCTGTTCATTTACAGAGGGCCAGGCAGTTATAATTCCTAGTCTTAGTGGGCGGGCTTAACTGTATGATGATTTCAGCCCGCTGTGGCGACACTAGCTAGCGTTAGCGTACCACCGCTAGCTAGTTTAGATTAATTCCTTTGATGCCCTCATGCGCGTTGTTTACATATTCCGGAATACGGATCTGTGGAACCTTATTTTGCTTAAGAAGTTATCTAGTACATATGTTATTGTTTATTGCGTGTCTAAAACTGTACTGTCGTCTCAATTTTTTTTTCTTTATTGCAGTTAATTAGGAGAGGAAACAATTTTTTTCGGGGGGGATGGGAGCGGGCCCAGGTTTAAAGGTCACGGTTCACTACTGAATTTATACATATTTGATAATACAAAAAAATCTGTACATTTTTGCAAAGCACTTGCAAATACAAAGTTGTTAGGGATTATGCGTAGAGTCATATGAGACCATGTTTGTCCTTCTACATGAAAGCATGTAGGTGTAATTCAGGAATTTCTGGAATAGCGCCACCTAGAACAATTACAATAGGGTTCCAGTGCGCCTGGTGCTTGGACCCCTAATATCTATAACAACTAAAAGAACAAATAACAGCTAGAACAAAGACTTAGCACTTACAATGACAAGCAAAAATACAGCAAACACAAAGTTTAAATAGGCTACAAAACAAGAGGTTAACAGGATAAACAAGGTCTGAAAACTAAATGAGGGGTGTAACTCAGAAGGAATACAAAAAGCACATGGAAGAAAAACAGGAAGTAAAACAATCATTGTCCATCTTCCGTTTGCTTTTATTGTCTTTTATTATCAGTCTCTTTTATGTAGAGTCTATTTTCATACCCTAATTCAGGGAACTGCGTGTTGGCAAGTTCCAGTAATCAACAGCTTCAGAGTGAAAGTTTAAAACTTAAACTGTTTATGACATCCTACATGATTTCAGTTATGGGGATGTGGTTTACTAAAGTGAACGTTCACAAAGCAAAAGTGTGTGTGTGTGTGTGTAGATATAACACAAGGTAAAAGGGGATCACATAGAAATACAAAAAGATGATGTGATGCATTTTTTGTTTTTGTTTCACATTTAAGGCCTTAATATTATTCCTTTATTTATGTGAGTGTATTTAAATTATAAACTGATATAAAATTACTTCTACTACTAATCCAGACACAGACCACAAGTCTGTGAGAGGAGCCATGAAGGAAGCACCAGCATCTCCATGAAGTGAAACAGGCAATTTTATGACTTTAACAGGACACGTTAGTGGCACAAAATTCCTGAATATGTGTCCTGTCATTTGACGTAAATCAAGGTTTGATAACAGATGAGCTCGTGCTAGTTATCTGCTGTCTATGACATCACATACCTTCTACCTATTTAAACAAATGACTGTGAACTCATAGGCTACTTTACTTTAGAACGGGTTAAATGATTGGATAGCTTTGATGACTCGCTTTAACCTCTGTGTTCCTGGAGTGGATTTTGACCAAAAGAGTGTGCTGGGTAAAAAAATAGCACTCTGCTGAAGCCCCGTCTCCTAGAGTAACCAACGTCAACGGTCTGGTGACATAAACCCACCACACAGACTTTTCTACAGTTCAGACTCGCAAAACACCCGTGTAAGGGCACTCATCTGTGGACAGGTAAGATTTTCATTTGTCTATTCTAATATATATATATATATATATATATATATATATATATATATATATATATATATATATATATACACACACACACTGAAACATCACATAGACATGTTCTAATGGTCTCAAACACTAGATTTTACTGCATTTAACTAGAAGGCAGAACTCTCATCACACAGATGATAACACTCCAGTCTCCGTTCTGTTTTAGTTCAAACTTTCTTTCTCTCCACACTTTGTATTTGGTTTCTGTTGTGGATGGCGCTCTCTGTTCAGTATACACACACACACAGAGTAAAAAAAAATCCTTAAAAAAACTGTAAATGACTGGCAGCAGCGGATGCCAAACAAAAACTTTCATTTTAAAGTGAAAAAACCCTGATTTATATTAAGTGGAAAAACACTTTGCAGAGAAATACCGTTATTTTACAAATTTTTCCTGGATTATTATGATTTATCACTTTTAATTAAGTGACAGCACTAATAATTTTGCAGAGAAATACCTTTATTTTCCAACTTTTGCCTGAATTATTACAATTAAGCATTTTCAATAAAGTGACAGCACTAATATTTTTGCAGAGAAATACCGTAATTTTACAGATTTTGCCTGTCCATATTCATCATGACTTCCAGGACAAACTCAAATGTGCAATGCAAACTGCAAAGTTATTTTATACAAATGAAAAAATATATTATACCAATGTTGAGCACCTCAATGTCCTCTATCATCACTTTTAACAAAAACAAAGTAAACAAAATGTAGGCCAAACTTGGTGCATATTTTTTTTTGCTTTATATATTTAACATATGAGAAAGCATATTGATTCCCTAAGGGTTAAAATGCAATGGACAAAATCTTCACAATGATCCCAATAATGATGTTTTTATTTTTTACACAAACCGTACCTGGTCTCCTTCACCCTTTCTTTCTTCAGTGCAAATCTGCATTAGCTTAACCAGGGCCGGCGCTAGAGGGGGGCATTGCCCCCCCAAATTGTGTCTTTGCCCCCCCAAGCACAATGAAAGAAACGGCTATTTTTTAAATTATCTCTGAACCAATCACAAAAATGCATTTTGCTTTACAGCGTTAAGATATTTCCTTGCTTATTCCTGATTGGCACTTTGAGTCATATAAAAATCGGCAGACCGCCCCAAATGGTTCAGTTCGGCAGTATATGTTCTGTTAGTGTGAGTGAAAGACAGTTATACTGGTAAACACTCTTCTGAGTTTAAACTGACTTCCACATGGTAATATTTGCTCATCTGTGGTTTTTCGTTGCTTTAATGTTACTTACCTCTTACATAGGTGTTGCTTAAATTATTTTATTAGCCGTTAGCGGTTAGGCAAACTTGGTTCTCCTAAACCTGCGCAAATGGCGGAGGCGTTTATACTTGCCGCGTCACATTCTTTGCAGTGTTGTCCAAAACGATATGTGGTAATATAAAGAAATACCCCTCAAAAACAGGAGAATGAACATTTACCTGACCAATTTTAATGTTACTTTGTGTTTCAGGTTTGAAAAGTGCTGGAATTTAGGCTAAAGTACTTGAAAATGCTTGAAATTGTAACTACTCTTTTATTACTGTCACGTCCAGCCCCTCCCTCCTCCCTGGTCCTGCCCAGTTTCCCCGTTCCCAGGATTTCTCCCTCTGTCTGTCACGCCCCTATCTTTAGTGCCCGCACCTGAGTCTCATTAACCTCCCCTGTTTCAGTGTATATAATCCCCGTGGTGTTTCACTCCCGTGTCGGTAATTGGTTGTGTGTGTGAGTCCTGCCTTGCTTTGTCCTGGGGGGTGTTCCAAGAAGCGGGTTAAGCGAGAAAACCCGGGTAAGTTAACTCAGAGTTCACGGAAACTCAAGGTTTTCCGTTCCAGAAACCGAGCTTAGAGAGAACCGGAGTCAGTTACTATAGCAACTTATGCTCTGAAGCTAACCTGCTCGCTGGCAGGTTAACTTGGACCTGACCCAGAGTTACAAACACGTCATCATGACGTGTCCTTTCCTCGAAGATCATGTGGATATTGAAACTCAGTTTATTCGCTGAGTTCTTCGTCGGTAACGCCTTATAAAACCCCGAATAGACATAGGCCTACTATCATTTTCGGATTATTTTTTAAATGAACGTTATCGTTTTCAGCACAATCCATTACTTACATCAATAACTTTATTATAATAACATTTCAAATATTACACATCGCAGATCAGCCCTAAATTCTCTCCAGATTGTTATATATCGGTCTTCGTTTTTTGCTAGTGGAAGTTTTCTTTATAGTGTAGGAGATGCGGATTCTGTCAGCAAAGCTACTGTATATCGGTCTGTCCGAAAACTGTCCGGCATTAAAATGACTAGTGCCCGGTTTTGTGGTGTTTCCTGGGCTTAAGCCAGTTATGGACATCAAAGAGGAATTCCACAGCATCATTAAAGGGTTTTCCATCCACCGAGTTTTTGCGCATTTTGAAAATGCGCATGAAAAAAACTGGATGGAAAAAGACCAAAATTCGAAAAAAGCCCCAAATATCGCAAAAAGATTTTTACGCTAGGAGGAGGTGGAAAAGTTAGACTATCGCATCGCCAAAATTCGGAAAAACTGGATGGAAAAGGGTTTTTCGCATAAACGATGACGTATCATGCCTCAAGTCATGTGGTTCTGTACACGATCGCGATGTAAAAATGGCAAATGCATACAAAAACAGTTTTGGAGAGAGCAAAAATTGAATTTAACATTAAAAAAATGTTTCAAAACCTCAACTGTAATGAATGGAAACAAGGCTTAATTCGCATTTTTTTTTGCCGAAACTTGGAAATTGCGCATTATTTTTTCGAAAGGTTTGGATGGAAACCCGGCTATTGGTTTGTCTTTAATTCACACGGACAATAAAGAAATTAAGCAAAGGAGAGTCAATATATAACGAACTTCATTCCATTTTGTGATTATAGGACATGACGGCCTCCTTCATGGAGACAGAGGGTATCCCTGGCTGTCCTATAGGCCTACCTTATGACTCCCTATTCAGATCCTGCACCTGGACCACAGTCCCGCTACAATCAGGCCCACAGCAAAACCAGGGCAAGAATTTAAATGACCCTAGGAATCCTCGAGGCCAGGTTCCAGTGCCTGAAGGGGCTCAGAGTAACCCCTGATAGGGCGTGCCACATAATAATGGCATATGTGGTATTACACAACATTGCAACCATCCAGGAAGAGCGACAGCCTACCATCTCTGACATGCCCACAGACGAGGAACCTTACATGCATGTGGGTGACAACAGAGATGGTGGAGTTGTCAGAGACTCTATCTGCAATCACTGCTTTCCACATTAAATCATGCACCACCACCCACCCCACCATCCACCCTGTAACCTTTTAATATACATTACAGTCAAATTCACTGTTATGTTTCATTATTTCATTTTTCCTGTAAATAAATATATTTTATAATATATTTTAAGAATAAGATATAGTTATGTACAGCCATACCACTTTGTACAATATTCTTATACTTCATTTTTATCTGATGCCATGTGTGTTTCACACCACTCAGATTAGACCTGGAATTAGTAAGTGTTCAATAAAAAAATATTTAAAAACTCAATACAGTATTATAAAGGTGGAGAAAATAATAATATAATCGCACCCTTCTGCTAAATATAAAAATATCATTTTCACTCACGCATTAACTCTGTTGGCAATTTTTTGACATGCTGACTGCCTTTCTCTAGCAGCTACCGCAGTATTACATTTACGTTTAATAATATCTAAATATTCTGCATACGCAGTCATTAATACTTCACGCTACAGTGGTGTGAAATACGATGTTCGGCTGATTTTTGCGTTTAAGTCCATGATAAATCCTATTTATCTGCGTTCCATTAAGAATGCCTTTCATAGTTACGTGTGAACGCGCTTCTGTCTGGGTCAACCTACTCAGAGTTGAGCGACCCTGATTACTTTAACTCCGATCCGCCGTTTTGGAACCGAAAACTCTGAGTATGTCAGATCAGGGTAAGACAACTCCGAATTCAGGGTTAAGTTTAGAGTTTGTTAACCCCGCTTCTTGGAATACCCCCCAGTACGTTTCATAACATCAATAAAAACTTCAATACCAGATTTTTTACCATTAAAAGTGCAGTAGATAGGAACATTTTCCTTATTTTATGTACTTTCATATTTTTTTCTTTTTCAAAATATAAATGTGATGAATACTATCTCAGGATTCGATTCAGAATCGATTCTTGGGGTCACGATTCGATTAAAAAAACGATTATTTTCCGATTCAAAAACAATTCTCGATTCAAAACGATTCTCAGGATCTCAGGAGCTACTCCGGTCTGGTGGCATGAAAGCAGAGTACATTTATACAGATATTCTAATTTAAAATGTTTTATGAACATATTACAATAATGTAAACACACTAAGGCAGGGGTCACCAACCTTTTTGAAGTTGGGAGCTACTTCTTGGATACCAATTATTGCGGAGGGCTACCAGAAATAAAGTTGTTGAGCGGGGGGAGGGGGGGGGGTGGCGGCGAACGAAAGTTGTTGAGCGCTGGGGGGGGGGGGAGATTGGGTTCATATGCGCGTGTCAGTTGCTAGCGGGAAGACCGCTAACAACCGCGGACAATCGCTAATAGCAGCTAAAACATAAACGATGCAGCGCTTTGGTGCATGGCAATATAGTGAGCTGTTTTTAAAACAAGCCCGCGGGCGACTCATAACGTCCTCGCGGGCGATATGGTGCCCGCGGGCACCACGTTGGTGACCCCTGCACTAAGGTAAATCAAAGACAATATGTCTGATTTATTTATTCTTGCACATATGTTTTTAACTTGTACAAACACAACACAATATCTTTGAGGCTGACAATCAGAACAATACATTAAACTAATAAAACTGTAGTAAAATAAATAAAATTGGTAGGCTTAGGCTAGCTGCCAGAACTTGCCACTACTCAATTTTATTATACAAAAATACTGCTCTTTCTGTAAAAACAACAAATTGCTTCGTACAAGAATTAGGCTTAAGCTAGCTGCCTATTTCTGAGAACATGCCACTTCCAGAAACAAAATTACACTCTTTTCCTTAACAAATCACAAAAATAAAAAATATATGAAAGTGCTTCCAAAAATAAGTGCTGTTACATTAATAAAATGGGTAGGCTTACATTAGCTGCCAGAACTTCCACTTCACATATGAAGAAAAAGTGTAATATATATCCCTTTCATGCATAGAGGTCTCTACAGTGTACAGCTGTTAAAAAGTGTTTTTTTCTCTATATATGCTTGCAATTTTGGACACCGCTGCATATATTCCACTCTAGTGGAAGCTATTGCATCATCCCGTACAAAAAAATCCCATTGGCTAGTCATTGCAATGGGAAAATGTAGTCAGTGAAACCAAGATGGCCGACAGACGGGGAGAAAGACCAAACACCTTGGCTATTTTTGTTTCTACCTTCTGTAAAACGATACCATTGCAGGTAAAAAATATATAATTACATCAAGTAACATCTAAGGTGACATATTATCTAAAGATTTTTGAAATTCTGATTTTACAATGGGAGGAAATGCAGATTATTCATCTGTCCACTCAATTGTACATCATGCATCACTAGCTATGTTTCAACTTTAATTTCAATTACTACCAGTGTTGTTCTTGAAAATAATTCATATCATTTAATGTTTTGGCTTCTTTATGTTTTTATAATGTAATTTGAGGGTTTTTTTCTTTAAATCCTTATATTTTATAGAGCTAAAAAAAAACAGGCATACAGGGTAATAGAGGAGTTTCCAGACTCAAGTGAGGAAGACTGTGCTTCTAGTAGCAGTGATGAGGAATGGCTGCCAGTACAGACAGGTGCAAGCAGAGAAGTAGGGTCAAGCAGTGATAGTGAAGGTGAGGAGTCTGGAAATGTTGCAGAGGGAGTTGAGGCTGAGGAAGGAGATGAGGCGGTTGAACCTGAGGGACCACCTTCCAGGGCTCAGGGGAAAAAAGCAAAAGAAAAGAGTGTCAGAAATGTTTGGAAAGCTAAGGATAACCAGTTTGAGGGAAACTTGCCTCCTTTCTTAGGAGGGAGAAAGATGAATGTTGAGGGAGCAGATCCAATAGATTTCTTCATGCATCTTTTCACCCAGAATATGATCAGTGACATTGTACACAATACAAACCTGTACGCTGTCCAGAAAGGAAAAGACAAGCTGGCATTGACCTCAGAGGAGTTCAAAACATTTCTTGGAATTAATATGGTAATGTCATATGTCAGATATCCTAGATCCAGAATGATGTACTGGTCATCAGAGACAGGACTTCGTCTTGAACTTATAGCCAATGCAATGCCAGTGAACAGATTCGAGCAAATTCTTAGTTACATGCACTTAGTTACATGTTGATAACTACTCACTGGACCCCAAAAATGCTGACAGGTTTGTCAAAATTAGACCAGTCTTGGATGCACTCAAGAAAACCTTCCACTCAACACTTGACCCAGAAGAATTTCAGTCGGTCGATGAGATGATGATCCCCTACAAGGGATGCCTGTATATCAAACAATATGTCCCCAAGAAACCCAAACCCTGGGGAATTAAAGTGTGGGTACGAGCAGGATCCTCTGGGTACATGTACAACTTTTGAACCCTACCAAGGTCCAGCTGGGGTACGAGGTGAGATCAGTCAGCTGGGAATGGCTGGAGATGTAGTCATGCGCCTTTGTCAAGACATTCAGGACAAGAACCACAAGGTGTTTTTTGACAATTTCTTTTGCACAATTCCCCTCCTTCAGGCACTGGAACAACAAGGAATCTATGGCACTGGTACATGTAGAAGCAACAGACTCCATGGAGCACAAGAAAAGCTGAAAAGTGAAAAGCAAATGAAGCAAGAAGGAAGAGGATCTGTCTCTGTCATGACCAATGCTCAAAACATCACTGTCACACGCTGGTTGGATAGTTCAGTTATTCACATGGCCTCTTCCTGCACCGGCCTGTCCCCAACAGATGTGGCACAGAGATGGAGCAAACAAGAGAAGCAAATGTTTAACATCCAATGGCCATTTTCTGTGAAATTGTACAATCAGCATATGGGTGGAGTAGATCTCATGGATCAATGTGTTGCCATGTATCCCCACCGACGCAGAAACAAACAGTGGTACATAAGAGTGTTCTTTCACTTCCTTGATGTCACAACTGTGAATGCCTGGCTCCTTTATAGAATGTCTGGAAATAAAGCAAAGGATCTGCTGCACTTCAAGGCGTCAATAGCTCGTGCTCTTATCAATGCAGGATCTGTGAAGATACACACCAGAGGCAGACCCAGTGCCACTCCACCACCGGCAAAACGGAGAGCAGTGTGTAAGGCCCCCCCCCTGAGATCCGGTATGCCCCTGGAAACCACTGGCCCCAGCTCAAGGAAGCAAAAAATGCCAGCAGATGCCAAGATGGTGCATGCACACGAAGAACCAAGTACATCTGCATGCAGTGTCTTGTAGCTTTGTGCCACGGATGCTTTGGCAACTATCATAGAAAATAGTCTCAGAAATGAGCAATGAGAATGATTTGACAGGAAATATGATACATGATATAAGATATAAGAATATGCTCAGCTCAGAGACTTGACGAGAATACAGTATGATAAATACCAGGTACAGTCAAGATTCTATGAGGTTCGACAGTTCAGACTTGTCACACTATACTCCTCAGTCCAGAGGAACCACCATTACAACAGAATACCATATTAAAACTGTATAACTAAATTACAAATATACCTATGACAACCAAGTTATTAAATTGATGTTTTTTACAATAAAAAATGCATGAAGTACACTTGAGTGGACAGATAAATATTTCTTTATCGAATAAACAGATTTTTTTTTTCAAAACCTTTTTCAAAATCCTTAGGGATGTATAAAAACACTTAGTAAAAAATCCTGACTGAGTTTATTATAATTAATGCATGAAAGGGATATATATATATATATATATATATATATATATATATATATATATATATATATATATATATATCGTATTTCCTAAAAGCCGCATATATCTACTGAACTGAATACATTTAACTGAACTGATCATTTTCTGAACGGTGCATGTAGCATTTCATATGCGACAGATTTGGCTTTCAGCTGGTGTTGTGTCGAATTCCGACTCCCCTCGTTTAGCATAAAGACGCTACAGATTATATTGTTGATTTACGTTTCTATGCATAAATAAGAGCTAGACTTTAATTATCCATCACAGCAAACGGCACATTATCTATGTCCAAAGACACAGTGGCTCAAGTGTAAATTTTAAATAAAATACACACTGGCTATACCGAAGTTCAACTCTGACCATGACTTCGCAGTATTACAGCAGTATTATGTCTAAATATCTAGTTAGGACAAAACTAGAGTGCTCAATGAAATAAGTTATAATCACTGTAACTCCCGAATATCATCTGTAGCGTCTTTATGCGTGTGCAAACGATCAAGCCCATTTTTACCCGGGCCAGGTTGACGGTAAAATCTAAAGTGTTTCCAAATGGTTGCTTTCAAAGACCGCGGAGCCGTTTGGACTTCGTTTTCTTCATATTTTAGCGGTTTTGCCTAGCACTACGGTGGCTGAGAAGGCACACCCATACCCGAAAAAATCAATTTTTTTAAAAATAAGAATCAATTCTGAATCGTTAAATGTTATAAACGCATTTCGAGTTCGAATCGATTTTTTCCTGCACCCCTAATGAATACCCCCCCCCCCCCTTTTTTACAGTCTCTGTGTAGGTACATTTGTCAGCTTTGACTTAAATTTGTATTAAAGCCTTTAAAGAAATAGAGTTGTTGTCACGCTACGGTCCCCGAACCCTTCCTTTGGGGCGTGTGTTAACGTTGTCTGCGTCTATTCGTCTGCGTCTGTGTACCTCCGTGGATGCGGGTGCGTCTTGTCATTATCCGTCTCACCTGTGGCTCGTCTCGTCATCACGTGGGGTTGGTGTGGTCTGTCTATTTAATGTGCGTTCGCGCAGTGTCTTGTGCTCGTCGTTGTCTATGTTCTGCACGTCGTGTTTGTGTGCTGAATGTTTCTCGTGCGCTATTGCGCAATCTTTATTTACAATAAAACGTAACCGTGAGTCAACCAGCGGATCCGTGTCTCTTCCGTCTGCCGCCGGCCACCGTTACAGAACGACGAGCCGACCAGAGACACCATGCCAGGATACACCACCCGGCCAAAGAGGGGCAAGAAGCCCAGTAAGCGACGTCACGCCTCTTCCCCTGCACAGCACCGCGGAGCCCCCGTCACCCTCGAAGCGATGCAGCAGGACCCGTTATGTGCGGTTATGCTGCTTCGGGCTCGGGAAGCCAGGACTGAGGAGTTGGCGGACTATTTTCGCAAGACCGCGATGCGGTTTTGGAAGGAGCGCCACCCCTCTTCCACCAGAGACCTCTCGCCCCTGAGGGTAGGCTCCCTCAAACTCTGCTCCACGGAGAAGACCCCTGAGAGCGAGTTCGAGGGGGAGGAATCAGAGGGCGAGGAGGAAGAGGAAGACCAGGCTCCCTCAGTTTGTTCCGCCTCCACCGTATACTACGGTGAGGGTGAAGAGGGAGAGGAGGAGGCCTACCCTCCGTCGTTGTGCGACGCCTCCACGGTGGACTACGGTGGAGAGGGAGAGGACTACCCGCCGTCGCTAGACGACGTGTCCACCGTCGACTACGGGGAAGAGGAGGAGGAGGAGTCCGAGGAAGAGGACTACATCCCTCTGCCCGTAGGTCCCTCTACCACCGTGGAGGAAGGCGAGGAGCAGGAGTACGACGAGGACGAGTACCCTCCGTCGGAGTGCTCCGCATACCCCGAGGAAGAGAGCTTCTACACTGAGGTTGAGGAGGAGAACCCTCCCCCCTCGGAGCTGTCTGCCGGGACGGTAAAGGGGAGGTGGACTCCTGAGGCGGGCCCATCCTCCGATCGCTCCGAGGGAGAAGAGATGGACTACTCGCGGGGTGGCAGTCCGGAGCAGCCCATGAGCTGGAGCCGGGGCAGTGAGGCGATGGAGACAGAGGGAGAAGACCCCACTGCCGGCTCCAAGGGGCGGTCTAGAGGAGAAGGAGGGATGCCCTACGGCCCACCGAGGGGAAAGACCAGTCGCGCTGCACCTGGCGCGTCGGCCAACCGCGCTGCACCTGGCGCGTCGGCCAACCGCGCTGCACCTGGCGCGTCGGCCAACCGTGCTGCACCTGGCGCGTCGGCCAACCGCGCGGCACATGGTGCGTCCGCCAGCCGCGCTGCGCCCGGTGGAGGGTTTGCAGCAAGGGCAGGAGGAGCACCGCCCACCGCAGCGCCTGCAGCTCCAGCAGCTCCCGGTCTCTCTCCCCTGATTGCCCTCCTTCTGGCGCGCAGCCTGGCGCCTGTGTCGTGTGTGTCTGTCCCTGTGTTCGTGAGTCTTCCCTTATGTGTGCCTAATCCGTTATTCCCTTTCGTGCCTCTATGTATTAATGTACCAGTTTGTGTGTTTGTGTCCGTCCCATTAAACGTGTCTAACGTGTTTTCCCCGGTCTTCCCAGGGAGGGTGTTCTAGGCTGTTCGTGGCGGACTCTCCACCGAGGGCGGTCATCTCCCAGACGCAGGACTGGGCGCTTCGGATCCGCCCATCGACGTGGGTTCGGGGCGCTTGGTCCTGTTGGCACCCCGGGACGGGTAGTGCCCTTGGTGGGGGCGTCTGTCACGCTACGGTCCCCAAACCCTTCCTTTGGGGCGTGTGTTAACGTTGTCTGCGTCTATTCGTCTGCGTCTGTGTACCTCCGTGGATGCGGGTGCGTCTTGTCATTATCCGTCTCACCTGTGGCTCGTCTCGTCATCACGTGGGGTTGGTGTGGTCTGTCTATTTAATGTGCGTTCGCGCAGTGTCTTGTGCTCGTCGTTGTCTATGTTCTGCACGTCGTGTTTGTGTGCTGAATGTTTCTCGTGCGCTATTGCGCAATCTTTATTTACAATAAAACGTAACCGTGAGTCAACCAGCGGATCCGTGTCTCTTCCGTCTGCCGCCGGCCACCGTTACAGTTGTTCTATTAGTAATGGCAATTTAATTTAATTAAGGGGGTGTATTGAAATGAAATACAATTAGATAATCTTTTTTCTCCATTTACATAATCAACATGTATTTTTTAATCATTGGGTTTTAAGTTTAAGTTTGAAAACATGCATTTTTATTTCTTTACCTAATACATCACTTTAAGCCAGTATCAATAGTTTGGCTGTCATCATTCATGCACATATCAAGCCTTGAATATATTTCTGGCTTCAAAAACACGACTATCAACATGCCCCCTCATTATGTTTTACTGCCCCCCCAAGCAAAGCAATCCAGAACCGGGGCTGAGCTTAACTGAGAAGTGGTCCAGCTGCAACATGAATTTTAATTGCATAGGATTTTCTCCATTAATCTGGAAAGGTTTTGACAAAAAATACTGCAGTTTTAAGTCTATTCATATTCATTACATATTGTAACGGCGTCGAATCAGAAGGACCAGAATGAGCCATGACACCAACGTTGGCGAAATGTTATTTTATAAGCAACACACTAAGAGCATAAACAAGTGCCAAATACACTTATTCTAAGGGGAAAACTCACTGCGGGGCCTGCTGGGAGGCCTGTAGACTCCACCCCTCAACACTGACGGTACAATATTCAGCCACCGCAGAACGTGATGGAGGCGGATTTTTTTTTAAACCCCATTAATGTCTACCACTCAAAATCCAGATCCAGAGTGCTAAAAATTGTAGAAATGACGTCAATTACAAAATGCTAACTGTTAAGCACATTAATTTGTACATCATTTAATGTGACTATTAATCATTAGCGATAGAATAGTCAGCGACGTTCCTAGCAAATTAGACTTAATGTTACCTCAGAAAAATGCTCAACTATTTCAAGGTTCACCTCACATTAAAACCAATTCAAAATGAGGCCGAGACCGAATTTGAGTAACTAGCTATGTCGCTAGATTTAGTTGTTAGCTAAATTTCAATGAACTCAATTTCAATATTAATATTTTATTGTTTACATCTTTATCAAATGAAACATTCAAGTGAAATGTGCTTTTAGACTGGGCTAACTAGCTAGATAATTAGCTAACGTTGGCTTACATAAATTAAGGATGTTTTCTTACCTGACGTCACCAATAATGCTTCACTTAAATTTTCTTCCTCTGTGCCCTGTTTTCATCTTATTTTGTGGAATCATCCAATGATAATCCACTCAAAATAATAATTTGGCAGGCAGATGTAAAATAATCCAGGTAGCTAGCTAGCCAAAATAGCTTGTAGGCTGACCGACCGCAACGTCCATCGTCAGCACACTCACTGAAATGTTCAAACATGACCTGAGAGGCGCGAACAGTTGTCATTGGCCAGTTTCCTGAATGACAGTCAGATTAACCAATTATGGTTAAAAGCAACACGTTGAGCTCACATCATGTTTATGCCCCTAGCCTAGAGATAACATTTATATTTAATTGGTTGATCAAGTTTTCATTCCAGTGTGTAACTATAGGCACACACATTTTTAAGTTTAAAAGCCTGTTCCATAACAATGTACGTCTACCAGTATATCAGTTAATCTGTCTCTCAGTGTGTTACAGGTTATTTCCTTGGTTATGTTCAAGTATAGACCCAGTGTTTAGAAATGTTTCTTTTAAAAGTCCAGCACCCAAACAAACTGCCATTTTCTATTGCCATTGACTGCACAAGAATTAAAATGAGAACCGACATCAATAGAGATAGAACAATCAACAGAATCTCCTACAGCCATTACTAGTTACATACTTTAGATATGCCAATGTAAAAATCTAATGTCTGAACTGACATTAGGAAGTCACGCCTCATTCTGTAGTCATCGAAAAAATGAGCATTTTCAATTGCAGAAATTCTTTTCTTTTCGTCAAAGGACGCCTAACAATCAAAATACGAGTATTGATACATGTAAGCTAATACTATGAAAACCACATTCATTTCTGGACATTGAAAAAAAAATCATGTTTAACTATTTTCATTTCATTACTTCTTCAACTTTTTTAGGACCACCAAGACACAGCGAGGCAAAATGTGCTACTCGGGGCTCCTGAAAACCTTCATGTTCATCTTCAACGGCGTGATATTCGTAAGTCGCCTCTTTGTGATTGAATCTTGATGGCAACTGTAGGTCCAGTGGGGTAATGATGTGGTAGATTTCATCAAGTCCATCAATGTACTTAGACCAGACACTGTGTAATTAAAGTATGATTCCTGATATTTCTATGTGTCTCTTGTGTTATGCTATCTATCTGATAATTAAAGAGCTTTTAATAGACCCTAAAGGTCATGTGTTCTATGCTATCTGGCCTGAGACCAACTGTGATGTTGGGTCAAAGTAGATCAAAAGCAAGGGAGACTGATCCCAGAACAGTGGAAAGAGAGCAATGTCTGTCACTGGCTCCACATGTCAACTGGACACCATAACTCCTAATCTATATGAACTTGTGTTATGGTATCACATGCATACATTATAGTTCTAATAAAGACAGTGTGTGTGTGTGGTAGAGCCGGTAATGGTATGGAGGCACTTGGGAATAAAGTTTCAGAGAGCTCAGGACTCCATTTCTTCCTTTTCTCACACTTTATTTTCTTTTACAAACAACTACAAAGTCAACAGCGTCAGGCCCAACGCAAAGCAATAGCAAGGACGCTCTCCCCCCCTTGTGGGTTCTCTTGCACGGCTTTTAAATCATAGGCTCCTCCCCCAGCAGGTGCGGGTCACGCCCCCTCTCTCCCGACTCCGGTAATCTAAAATCAAAGCAACTTCACACAACAATCACACATACGCTCCACACATTCGACGGCCGTCATTATACATTCAATACACATGCATATCAAACTATAGTCCATAATAATATAAAATATAAAAGATTGTCATTACTTGTCTCTGGGTTGGTAACCTGCGGTTGGTGATGAGTCGGATCTTCCGACCGCATCACAGTGTGTGTGTGTGTTTTGAAATCTCTATAAAAAATCAAAACTCATGTACTGCAGAGAACCTTTCCAGAACTTAGATTTTATGGAGGAAATTCTTTCATTTATAGTTAGATTTGTAAGTATTTGGTATGTCAGGAGGATGCCTTACCTGTGTGATGTATAGGGTGAAACTGGGTGTGATTTTTTTATCATGTTTGCTCTGTTGTTGGTTTAGCATTTCACAATTTTCTGGAGCTCTGTGTACACTGTTAAAGTTGCACGAGGCTGTTTCTTAAGATAACATGTGGTCCATTTCCCACACCCCCTATTCAAGATCTTTGTTTCTTTGTGTCTCACCCTCTTATACTCCTCATCTGTTTCCTCTCGTCTCTTTTGTGTCTTACCCTCGTCTTACCCTCTTATATTCCTGTAGAAAAGGCTATGGACTTTTCACTTGACAAGTGGTTCTCCTTATTTTATTTAATGCACTTCCTGATTTCAGCTTAATGGCTCTTATTTTGACATCGCTAATTTAGGTTACGTCATTACGTATGCCTCCACCTTGGTTAGTTCGGAAGCCTTGTTTATGTTACCTAACTTTGGCAAGTTTGCTCCTTCATCCGATTAATCCTGGTGTTTGTGTGCATAAATGACCCACGTAAGTAACCAAATATTGTCATTTAAGTTGATTTAAGTCAGTATTAGGGCATAATTTTACATTTAGTTTATCCTGATGTTATTTAGTAGATTGTGTTGAACCTGTTTAACTCACACACTGCCTACACACGCTGCCTATGTAATTGGTGTAATTACAGTTCATCTCTCTCAGGTATGTGTATCAGTGATTTAGTATGTAACAGTGTGGTGTGTATGTTATAGTAACTTCATGGACAACATTTAATTTATTGTATTTATTTCTGTTGTGTTCAGGATCACGCAAACATCTGAATGCAGATCAGAACCCCTGTAAACTGTATAACCTTAAAGTGTAAATAGAAGAGAGTCAAGTTTAATTCAACCCGTCTGGCGTCATCCTTTCTGACCAAACCCCCCATTCAACATCTTCACGCCTTAAGTAGTGCTCTGGCCGGCATTCCTTGATTGTGTCCGATGGAAAACTGAACAGTGCAACCTTTTAGTTTAAAATACAGTCCTACCACCTGCTATCTCCCCTACATTAATGGTCCTTCGAGCTGGATAGCATTGCACTCAATCAATATGGATATGGAAGATGTTGAAGTCCCCGCTGCGCGCCCCCGACGCCAGACACACCCTCCTCTTCATTATGAAGATTACGAAGTTGACTACAGGGGGCTTGGTGCTCATTGGCATGAAGAGGAACAGGTACGCAGTCACAGTACTCCTCGTCATCTCCTAAGTCGCTCACCTGCCAGGAGCACAGCCTATGACGCGAAGCTAGAAGAAGTCCAGCATGAGAGGCGTGTGTTAGACCACATGCTAGAGCAGCCCTCGCAGACATGCTACTGCTGGTAAGTACAGCATGCAGCCAGCGACGACTGCATGAGGCACATAGCTATCATTCAGCCACAGGGGAGGATGACGGAGCATGGACACAACCACCACTGTGGTTAAGCGACACCGAAGATGTGCCACCCTCAAGTAGGCTTGTCCCGATCTGATATTTGGATCGGATCGGCCGCCGATATTTGTAAAAAATGCGTATTGGTATCGGATCGGCAGGCACGAGAAAATGCTGATCCAGACACCCGATCCAGTTTTTTTTTTTTTTTGAAAGTCCGATCTGTTTTCCAGCGCACCCATTTAGATAATCCATTCCAGTTTTTGCTGTGTTTTCGCCAGTGAGAGTAAAATCTGGGCCGCATTTTCCAGCACACCTTCAGCACACGAGCATAGCATCTCCCAAATTTAGCTCCGTGGCATCTCCTAACCATTAGGACCGCCGTGTAAATTTGAAGTTATCTGTAAAAATGTCAGTTGTGTGGGATTATTTTACCTTAAAGGACGACAAAGACATAGAGTGGTAGAGTGCAGCATATGCCACAGTAAAGTCAAGTGTGGTGGTAAAGCTGTAAGAACTTTTAATACAACCAATCTAATCAAGCATTTAGCGAAATACCACCATAAACAACATTACAGTGCTGATGCATAAACAGTACTGATGCTGTTAATAGACTATTTTCTACTCAGGTTGTGTGTGTTGCTTTTTTAATACAATTTACAATATTATTTGCACTTATGGCATTTTAAGCCTTGGTTTACTGATGCCATTTTTGTTTGTTATTTATTATTTTGTCTATTTTGAGTTTATTAATTGCTAAATAAACAGGTCAGTTTCTCCTTACCAACCATTGTGTATTATTCAAACACACCTAATTCAGCTGGCTACTTGTTATCAAGAGTAAAACGCTTTTCAACATGAATTTGACAACAAAGTAAGTTGGCTAAATAACTTTAAACTTTAATACAGGGTTGCCCATTACGTCAATCGTGATCGACCGGATATCGTCCATCTGCTCTGACCGTTGTGTATATATACACCGGCCCGGTAACAATTTACATTCGCCACCCCCCCTCCCCCGGTCAACAAATTACACTCGGGGTGAGGTAGATCTTTCTGACTTGGTCATCTTATAAGTAGTCTTGCCTAAAAACACAGCCATGAATAAAGAATGGTACCAGAATGTCCTCCGTGAACTGCAGCTATTAGGAAATGAGGCACTAGCAGCCAGGCAGGATGTGGCGCCAGTAGCCCAGCCGCTGTCAGCACCACCAGTTAGTCTAACGACCAGGCCCACCTACCTCAGCAATAGCCACGGCCTCACCGTTACTCCGCGACAGTGCCCTGCATGGTCTAGCTTGCCTACACCTCCACCACAGTCCACCTCCACACCATACGGCGCACCTCTGAACCCCACAGCACTCCGCCCTCTGCCAAGGCAACGTCCACCACCTCCTCAGAGTCTGTTATATGCAACCCGGCAGGTTTTTCACAACACATGACCAGCTAACATCCATTAACACAGGTGTGGGTGTTGATGAGGACAGGGCTGGAGATCAATCTGTCATGATTAAGTAAGAATGACACCACTGGACACTTTAAAAGGAGCCTGGTGCTTGGCATCATTGTTTCTCTTCTGTTAACCATGGTTATCTCTAAAGAAACACGTGCAGTCATCATTGCACTGCACAAAAATGGCCTAACAGGGAAGAGTATCACAGCTAGAAAGATTGCACCTCAGTCAACAATCTATCGCATGTGGTTGAAATTCTGAAACCCTTAAATGTCAAAATAAAAGTCAGAAGCAGTTGGGTAAGATAATAAAGTACAATGATTTATTTAACAAAGTATGGATTTATTAAGCAAGTATGGATTAATTAAGCAAGTGGATTAGTTCCAGAGACCTCTGTTACAAACGCACAAGGCGTCTGCCACAGAGAGCCTAGAGACCCCTCTCCAAGAGACCCCTGTTACAAACGCACAAGGCGCTTGCAATTTCCCCACTCCGAACTCTCATCTTTTATACTTTAATCATAAGCACACATGGTGTCCACGAGGTGAACATGAGGTGATTAAATGTGATTGGATAAAACATGACATAATTAACACGTGATTTGACAGATGTATATTGGCCTCTCCCCTCGCATGCCCCCTCCACGCTCAGCATCCTCGTGTGTCGCCGAGTGTTGCCGTAGTCCCTTCTAAGTGGAGATTAGGGGGGACCGACTGGCGCCTCCAGCGAGGTCAGTTTAGGAACACCAGAGGAACATCAGATTAGGACTGAGCCAAGGCCATCCAGAGAGAACGCAAACACATCTGAGGCCTACTGAAGCCACGAGGATGGCTTCAGTGCCATGATTAACACACTTATATGCAAAAGAGCTCTAACATATACATCTAATGTGTTTAATATATACTAAGAAAGCCTGGCATGACGGGAAATCATAAAATTTCCATCACACGCATCATCAAGAACTTCAAGGAGAGAGGTTCCATTGTTGCCAAAAAAGCTCCAGGTCTCTTAAAAGTGTTTCAGTTGCGGGATCGGGCTACCATCAGTGCAGAGCTGGCTCAGGAATGGCAGCAGGCAGGTGTGAGTGCATCTGCACGCACTGTGAGGCAGAGACCCTTGGAGCAAGGCCTGGTCTCAAGGAGGGCAGCAAAGAAGCCACTTCTCTCCAGAAAAAAACATCAGGGACAGACTGATATTCTGCAAAAGGTACAGGGAGTGGACTGCTGAGGACTGGGGTACAGTCATTTTCTCTGATGAATCCCCTTTCCGATTTTTGGGACATCTGGAAAACAGCTTGTTCGGAGAAGACGAGGTGAGCGCTACCACCAGTCTTGTCTCATGCCAACTGTAAAGCATCCTGAAACCATTCATGTGTGGGGTTGCTTCTCAGCCAAGGGAATCGCCTCTCTCACAGTCTTGCCTAAAAACACAGCCATGAATAAAGAATGGTACCAGAATGTCCTCCGAGAGCAACTTCTCCCAACCATCCAAGAGCAGTTTGGTGATCAACAATGCCTTTTCCAGCATGATGGAGCACCTTATCCAATCCAATCCATTTTATTTATATAGCACTTTAAAACAACAAATGTATACCAAAGTGCTGTACACATACTGAAAGAATAAGAAACATAAAACAACACAAATATAAAATTTAAATTTTGTGTTTAAATAAAAACACCAAATTTAGGAAGAAAACACACAACAAAACCCAAAGCTATAGAAACAAATAAAGCACTAAGAAAATCAAACTAAATCAAAAGCCAATGAAAAAAGATGTGTTTTTAAATGAGATTTAAAAACGGCGAGTGACTCAATCTGCCTAATGTGCAAAGGAAGGTCATTCCACAATTTTGGACCCGCAGCTGAAAAGGAGCGATCACCTCTGCACTTTCTCAGTGTCCTCGGAACAGTAAGGAGGCACTGATCTGTTGACCTAAGCGAGCGTGCTGGGCTATAGTGTTGTAATAGGTCGGACAGATACTGGGGGGCGAGACCATGAAGAGATTTAAAAACAAATAAAAGAATTTTAAACTGAAACTTAAAGCAAAGGTGATAACTAAATGGCTACGGGAAACAAAACATCGAGATTTTGGGTCCATGGCCTGGAAACTCCCCAGATCTTAATCCCATTGAGAACTTGTGGTCAATCATCAAGAGACAGGTAGACAAACAAAAACTTTCACATTCTGACAAAATGCAAGCATTGATTGTGCAAGAATGGACTGCTATCAGTCAGGATTTGGTCCAGAAGTTGATTGAGAGCATGCCACGGAGAATTGCAGAGGTCCTGAAGAAGAAGGGTCAACACTGCAAATATTGACTTGCTGCATTAACTCATTCTAACTGTAAATAAAAGCTTTTGTTACTCATAATATGATTGCAGTTATATTTCTGTATGTGATAAAAACATCTGACAAACACACATAAAAACCAGAGGGCAGCAGATCATGTGAAAATATAATATTTGTGTCATTCTCAAAACTTTTGGCCATGACTGTACTCCAGGCCATCATACCACACCTCCATTGTAGAGTCAGTAAGTAGTAAGAAGCCTTTGGGACAATCACAGAGGCTGGAATGACCCCCAGTTGCCCTCACATCTCCTCCAGCAGTGGAGAGACTGAGAAGGAGAGTTGGAGTTTCTCCCTGAAGTCCACTTCAGTCGTCCATACTTACCTAAGGGTGCAGCATCCAATACTGTCATTGTGGATGTAAAATTGAGCGTAATTTGTTGACAGGGGGCAAACGTAACACTCGTGCCGCATAGAGACACAACGTCCCGTAAAGTGCCACACGGTGTCGTTAAATGTTGCAAATAAAATGTTATTTATTTTTATGGCGGTTTATCATATAATTATTATTATTTATGGGGAGATGGGCTGCGGCCGGTACAAATTCATTAAAGGGCCGGTTCTGGCCCGTGGGCCACCAGTTGAATAGCCCTGCTCTAGGAGTCTCAGGAGATCCTCCAGACCCCTCAGAACTTCATAAAGAGACCTTCTGTGGTGCCACCTCCATGGCTGTGAGTCAAGCCGACCCAGAGCTGAACCAGTACAACACCTGGAGGGAGCTGCTGCAGGCCACAGCCCAGGAGCTTCATGGGGCAGCTGCTAAGGATGGATGCGCTAGTGCAGAGGATTACCGCCATGCAGAGATGCACCTCATTTGAAAGGCCCAGCAAGACTGCTTCCCCGACGAACTTCATCTTCTTAAAGCTAAGGAACCAGGCCTACAGAGCAGCCGTCTCTGTGACCTCTCTCCAGAACTCGATGAAAGCAGCGGCCTCATCAGAGTTGATGGTCGACTCCGCCGGTCAGAGGACCTGGACTACACCAGTCTACACCCAGTGGTGTTAGATCCCTCACATCCAGTGACCCGCCCGCTTATTCAGGACTTCGATATTCGCTTGAAACACCCCAGGCGTGTAGAGCGTGTCTTTGCAGAGATCCGGTGCTCCCACTGGATTCTGCGAGGCAGAGAGACAGTACGTCGCTTCCAGAAGACGTGTGCAGACTGCAGTCGCTGAAAGGCTAAGCCTACTGTCCCTCGGATGTCTGACCTACCCTTAGTCCGCCTACGCCTGTTTAAACCTGCCTTCCACTCTACAGGCATAGATTGCTTTGGGCCGTTGGAAGTCAAGGTGGGAAGGCGTCTGGAGAAGAGGTGGGGGATCATATTCAAATGTCTAACTGTAAGAGAAGTTTACCTCGATCTACTTACCTCCATTGACACTGACTTCTTTCTTATGGCCCTAAGAAGATTTATCGCCCATAGAGGGACCCTGGCTGAGCTCTATTCAGACCAGGGGCCCAACTTCAAAGCCGGTGCCAAAGAGCTACGGGAGGTGTTCGCGGCCATGTCACCTGACCTCCAGTCCCTCCTGGCACCCTACAGGATCCACTTCCACTGCAACCCTCCTGCTGCTCCACACTTCGGAGGAGCGAAGTCTGCTGTCTGCTGATGGGGTGGCCCAACGGGTCTCTCCCACAAGTCGTCTACCCCAGAGATAAGCTCCTCAGCCAGTGGAGGTGGAAGCATGCTCAGGTGCTGACAGACCACTTCTGGGCTCGCTTCATCCGTCTGTACTTACCTGGGCTGCAGCTCAGACAGAAGTGGCAGTCCTCCTCATCCGACGTCACAGAAGACTCTGTGGCAATGATCGTGGACCTTCAGCTCCCTAGGGCCATGTGGCCTATTGGGCGCATCGTCAAGGTCCACCCCAGCCCTGATGGTCATATCCGATCTGTGGATGTGAAGGTCAGAGACCGCAACTACACCCGACCTGTCGCCCGGCTGGTGATTCTGCCAGCCCTTTCCAGTCGGCGAAGAAAGTTGTCCCTCTTGAGTAGCCTTTTCTTTGTTGCAAATGTACCACGTACATTTGGGGGTGGCTATAGTAAAGGCTATGGACTTTTCGCTTGACAAGTGGTTCTCCTTATTTTATTTAATGCACTTCCTGATTTCAGCTTATTTTGACATCACTAGTTTAGGTTACGTCATTACGTATGCCTCCATCTTGGTTAGTTCGGAAGCCTTGTTTATGTTACCTAACTTCGGAAAGTTTGCTCCTCCATCCGATTAATCCTGGTGTTTGTGTGTATAAATGACCCACGTAAGTAACCAAATATTTTCATTTAAGTTGATTTAAGTCAGTATTACAGCATATTTTGTACATTTTTTTTCCTGACGTTATTAGTAAATTGTGGTGAACCTATTTAACTCACACACTGCCTACACATCAGTGATTTCCGAAGTGGACCTGGGGGGTATTCCATGAAGCGAGCTCATGAAAACGGCGCTTATTAGAGTAAGCCTCGCTTGAGTTAGCCAAACGGTTAACTTCCGTCTAGTTTCGTTCCACTAACGAAATCCAGATGCAACCTGTTCCCGCAAATTCAAGCCCGACTTTTGTAATCGGCTATCATGCGTGTGCACACAGTATTTAAACAGCCTCACCAATCGATATTCGAAAAGGCAAGAATATCTTGAAAGAGCTGAAGGAATGAGCAGCTTTTTTTTTTTAACAGGAGCTACTTGTCTGTATGAGGAATATAAAGACATTACAAAGAAAGGCAACATGTCCTGTATTCATAAAGTCAGAAGCTGCCTGGCAGAATATTGCAGACAGATTAAATGTGTGAGCATATAATTTAATCCATTCATTGGCATTTTAAAAGTGTTATAGTAAATTAATAATGTTAATTCATCATTTCCTGACTTAGAAGTAACATGGGTGGGGTAAAGAGAACATGGCAGCAAGGTGAAATATAAAAATATTCTCCAGAATGGTAAGTACAGTTGATTAGTCTAATGTGCAGGAAAAGGTAAAACACCATATTAAATAACTGTATAAAATATTTTTGCAACCAGAAAGAAAACTGCAACTGCTGCTACTGGTGGTGGGCCTCCTGTAGCAGCCCTCACTCCTGCAGAAGACCTTGCTTTAGAGCAAAACAGCGGACGCCCCATCATTGTGGAATTTCATGAATATATTAAGCGCAAGGCAAACGTTTCGAATTTTGCGGCAGACCATCGCCTTATTAAGATGTTCTGCATCCCCAACGCTGTACAGAAATACGCCACTGGCAAAGAAGCGCAAAGCGATACAGACCGTTTGGGATTTGGTAAGAGCTTTACTACGTCTATTGAATTGAATTGAATCACTATTTATCCCCAAGGGGGCAATTAATATTGGGCACAACATCACAAGATAGACAAACAAACATGAATACCAATCACAAGCAAGGAGTCTAATATCCAAAGATAAATATCAGTGTTCATTTAGTAATCTAATGGCTTCAGGAACAAAGGTCACTCTCCGCCGAACAGTCCGACATCTAAGGCAACGATACCTATGGCCATGAGGCAAAAGTTCAAACTCATGATGAAGAGCATGTGAAGGATCATTAATAATAGACCGACTTTTCTTCTAGCTGTTTGTGCAATGCACTCAAAGGTCTAAGTGGGAGACCGACAATTTTTGAACATGTAGATACTAAATACTGCAACCGTTTCCTATTTTTTAAGCTCAGAGACTGGAACCAACAGATAAAAGAAAATGAAACAACACTCTCAATAAAAGAACAATAAAATGTAAACAACACAGATGTATCAACGGAAAAGGACTTAAGCTTCCTAAGAAAATACATACGTTGCTGACCTTTTTTTAAATTAGTCTCTGTGTTGTCTTCGAATTTTAATTTATCATCAAGAATTGTCCCCAAGTATTTGTAAGTGCTAACTTTCTCTACTGCTCGTCCGTTTATATAGGTATCAGAATTCACAGGTGGCAACTTGGAAAAATCAATAATCATCTCCTTGGTTTTCGAGACATTCATCACTAGGTATGAACGTTCACACCAATCTATAAACTCCTGCAAAGCTGGACCATGATCAGCCCCGGTTCTGGACTGCTTTGCTTGGGGGGGCAGTAAAACATAATGAGGGGGCATGTTGATAGTCATGTTTATGAAGCCAGAAATATATTCAAGGCTTGATTTGTGCATGAATGATGACTATTGATACTGGCTTAAAGTGATGTATTAGGTAAAGAAATAAAAATGCACATTTTCGAACTTAAAACTTAAAACACAATGATTAAAAAATACATGTTGATTATGTAAATGGAGAACAAAGATTATCTAATTGTATTTCATTTCAATACTGCCATTACTAATAGAACAACTCTATTTCTTGAAAGGCTGACAAATGTACCTATACACAGACTGAGAATATTCAAACATGGAAATAGGAATGAGTGAGAATATTTATATTACTGGGAAATTAAAATATAAAGAAAACAAAAGAATACAAATTCTGTTATAAAAGGGAGTATTCGTCACATTTCTCTTTTGAAAAAGAAAAAAATATGAAAGTACATAAAATAAGAAATCTATCTACAGTACTGCACTTTAATGGTAAAAAATCTGGTAAAGTATTGAAGTTTTTATTGATGTTATGAAACGTACTGGTACAATGCGGTATTTATGCACAGTATAACAATACTGGCTGTGATGGCGAGAAATCGTTTAAACCAGGGATGTCAAAGTCAAATACACCGAGGGCCAAAAAAACAAATTTGCTACAAGCCGAGGGCCGGACTGGTTCAATGTTTATTAAAACATATTGAAATGATTGCACATAGCCTATTGAACCAAGACCTAACACAGTGTATATTATTTAATGTTTAAATGAATAAAGCAATATTTTCTTATGGATCTGTCAGTAATTTCAAGTGAAAACATTTTTCAACAGGCAAACAGATAAAAGCAAACTTCCTTCAAAGAAAAATCACATGAAGACACACAGAAGACACACAGGTTTACCTTTTACCTCCGTGAACATGTACTCTGCCTCCCACCTGGCTTGAAACCCGTTCTCAGTGTCCACCTTACGTTTAGTCATTTTTGAGAAGGGGGATAGCTGAACGTTGATGTCTGCTCTGACTGCTGATTTAGGTTTATACTTTCGCGAGTGACCATAGTGCGCAACTCCGAATTTTAATGTTGCAGGTTTGAAAAGTGCTGCAATTTAGGCTAAAGTACTTGAAAATGGTTTAAATTGTAACTACTTCATTTCACAACAAATATCTGTCTGACTGAACAGTTATTATGTTAACAAATACGAGCATCTTGTAATTCCAGGACGAAACATGAGAGAACGTGAAGACGTTAAGATTGGGGAAAATAAACAACCATTAAATAATGTGAATAAAAAGCGAATTATTTCGAGTATATGTATAAATATTTAACATATTTAAGTTTAACGTGCTGGAAAATATTGAAATGGACCTTTAAAGTGACGTACAAGTGCTTGAATTCCACCTTATAAAGGTGTATGAACCCTGCAAACATGACTTTGTTCATTGCGCTGGCGGAGCCACTGCGATTACGTCATTTTCGCCGCGCGGACCCTCGCGACGCTTCGCGCTGCAGTGACTTCGCAGGCTACAGTTGCATTGTGGGGAATGTAGTGTTTGTGCGTACAAAACACCATCGGGCGGCTGTGGCCTGCGGGCCGGTTCTAATAGTAATTCAATATCATCCAGGGGGCCATAGATAATCAATTCGCGGGCCGGATCTGGCTCGCGGGCCTTGACTTTGACATATGTGGTTTAGACCATGAGCCGCGACGGCTTGCACGGGGGAAAGAGCAGCCTCGCGCGCTGTCGTGCACCTCTCGAATTTTGTAACTTCGCGCGCGCCGCGCCTCAGCGCAATGAACAATGTCATGTTTGCCGGGTTCATACACCTATACAAGGTGGAATTAAAGCACTTGTACCTCACTTTAAAGGTCCAGTTCAATATTTCTCAGCACGTTAAACTTAATTAAGTTAAATATTTATACATATACTCAAAATAATTCGCTTTTTTAATCACACTTTCAAAACACCCAATCTTAACGTCTTCACGTTCTCTCATGTTTCCTCCTGGAATTACAAGAGGCTCGTATTTGTTAACCTAAGACAAGAGAACTGGGGTGGGTTTCCCGAAACGTTCGTAGCGCTAAGTACTTCTTAACCTCGTACGTTTCATACGAGGTTACGAAGTACTTGGCGCTACGAACGTTTCGGGAAACCCACCCCTGTTCATTCAGACAGATATTTGTTGTGAAACGAAGTAGTTACAATTTCAACATTTTCAACATTACTTTAGCCTAAATTCCAGCACTTTTCAAATCTGAAAAAGCAACATTAAAATTCGTCAGGTAAATGTTCATTCCCCTGTTTTTTATTACCACATATCGTTTCGGACAACACTGCGCGGCAAGTATTTAAACGCTTCCGCCGTTCGCGCAGGTTTAGGAGAACCAAGTTAGCCTAACCACTAACGGCTAATAAAATAATTTAAGCAACACCTATGTAAGAGGTGAGTAACATTAAAGCAACGAAAAACCACAGTTAAGCAAATATTACCATGTGGAAGTCAGTTTAAACTCAGAAGAGTGTTTACCAGTATACCCGTCTTTCACTCACACTAACAGAACATTTACTGCCGAACTGAACCTTTTGGGGCGGTCTGCCGATTTTTATATGACTCAAAGAGCCAATCAGGAATAAGCAAGGAAATATCTTCACGATGTAAAGCAAAATGCATTTTTGTGATTGGTTCAGAGATAATAAAAAAAGCCGTTGCTTGCATTGTGCTTGGGGGGGGCAAAGACACAATTTGGGGGGGCAATGCCCCCCTCTGCCCCCCCCTAGCGCCGGCCCTGACCATGATCCTGATTTTCACCAGAGAGCAGAGACAACAGAACTGTATCATCTGCAAATTTTATAATGTACTGATTTTCATGACCACTTCTACAGATATCAGTGTATAGGATGAATAGTAACGGGGACAATATGCACCCTTGAGGTGAACCAGTAGAAGTATACATAATGTCTGAGAGGGTTCCATTTACAAGTACCCTCTGTGACCTCTTGGTCAAGAAGTCCATAATCCAACATATCAGCCCATACTCTAATCTAAAATAATATAAAAGTTTCTCAGCTAATAAAAAAGGCTGTAAAGTATTAAATGCAGAAGAAAAGTCCACAAATAGAATTATTGCTCTCGTCTTAGGTCCTTCAAGATGCCTATGAAGGACATCCAGCAAAAATAATTTCGAATGATCTACTCCCCTTCCGGGTCGATATGCAAACTGTAGGGGATCTAAATTATCTGTAGTAACTTTAAGAATATGAGATTTAACAAGTCTAGTGGTCTTCTCAATATATGGCCCCAATAATTTACAGAGATATACAATACTGTGTCTTCTGAAGCTGTCGTGCTCAAATAAGTAGTCATCCGGAAAGCCCAGTGGATCTGTCCTGTCCTGGAATGACCTTGGAGCTGGTAGCATGAATGCTCTGTGCACATGCGCTCCCTCATCTACTGGATTTTCTACAAATGGTCATGCCATGGTCAATCAGCCTTCACTGTTAGCTGCTCTTTTTATAGCCTACATTTTGGATTATTTGTATCACATGTATGAAAATGTTGGTATGGTAGTTGTCTGTATCTATTTCCTTTTTGCACCATTAAGTTAACCACACATTTACATTATTTACACTAAACATATGTGAATTGCGGAATGATATGATTTGATTGTAATTTGAACACAAAAGAGGAAGTATGGGGATAAATATATACCTAAAAGTATCTTCACCTAAATTACTGTTATTATTAAGACTCGGGTACTCGGGTCTTGAAAATTGTATTTTCTGTGATATAGAGTTTATGTTAATGTATGTTTGTGGACCATAACTGCGATTACACTGTATTCCATTTTACACTGACCTGAATTTGTTAAAATTAAACCAATACATTAAATGTGCAGAAACCTCACTGATTAACAATGAATATGTACTCTGAAGATTGAAATATAAATTGTATTTGGAAATATAATTATTAAATTTTAGTAATAACCTGCAATAATTCCAAACTAATAATTACAGTACTTAATTAAACCCCCGGAAGGGGTCGAGCAAACAGATGAAGGGGGACTGGCGTTCCCCTCTCCGTAATAAACCGTCGACTCGGAGCACACAGACGGAGGTGGACTGGTGTTCTCCCCTTCTCTGTAATACACCGTTGAATCCGAGTGCACGGATGGGGGAGGACTGGCCTCATCTTCCGTTGTCTCTGGGTGTTCGATGGCTTCGGTGTGGACCGGCGGAGTGGGGCTGGTCTCCCTCTCCTCGTCCGACGTCTGGGGAGCCGCAGACTTGGGGGAAGGACAGCTGACTTCACCCTCACTCTCCTCGTCAGAACACACGGAGGGGGGTGGGGGGACTCTCCTCCTCTCCGGAGTCCTCACTCCCGAATTCGTATTCGGGAGGGGTGAGGGCAAAAGTGCCTACACCCACCACTAGGGGCTCCTGGTCTCCTCCTCCTCGGGGAACACCAGGAGTGGTGCGCTCTTCTCCTCCTCGGGGTACGCCTGGGTTGGAGCACCGCGCCTTACGCTCCACATTTTCTCTGCGGGCAGCAGGAAGCATGCTGCCTCTGTTGGGTCTCCGGCCGCCTGAGCTTGATGCAGCAGGCGCGCACACACTGGGTCCTGCTGCATCTCCCCATCGGGTACCGGCACCGCGCAGCGACGCGCAGGGGAAGTGGCGCGGCGGCGCTTGGCCTTCTTCCCCTTTTTCCTTGCTGCTGTGTACCCTGCCATCTCTTCGGCTCGTCTTTCTGTAACGGCGGGTGTAGGAGGCAGGCACCACGACGTTTGCAGTGAACAATCAACAATTATTTTAACAGACACGTGTAAGCTCCAAGCGGGGAGCGGGCAAAACACAGAGACACTCACACTGTCATGAAACTTTAGACAACTTTAGACACAAGACACTGCGCGAACGCACATTAAATAGGTGATTAACGCTGACCCGCGTGATCTCGAGACAAGGCACAGGTGCGACTACGAACACGCTCACAGACAACCCACACCCACGGAACTACAAACATGGACATAACAGCACGCAGACAACGTAGCGGCACGCCCACAGGGAAGGGTCCGGAGCTGTGACCGTGACACAAGAATGTACTCGGGAATCCAGAAATACCCCAACGCCATTAGTTTTATATAATGTTGCGGTCTATCCTAGACCAGTTCGTAACAGTGATTTAGTATGTAACAGTGTGGTGTGTATGTTATAGTAACATCATGGACAACATTTAATTTATTGTATTTATTTCTGTTGTGTTCAGAATCACGCAAACATCTGAATGCAGATCAGAACCCCTGTAAACTGTATAACCTTAAAGTGTAAATAGAAGAGAGTCAAGTTTAATTCAACCCGTCTGGTGTCATCCTTTCTGACCAAACCCCCCATTCAACATCTTCACACCTTAAGTAGTGCTCTGGCCGGCATTCCTTGATTGTGTCCGATGGAAAACTGAACAGTGCAACCTTTTAGTTTAAAATACAGTCCTACCACCTGCTATCTCCCCTACAATTTGTCTGTCTCACCTCGTCTATTTTCTGTCTCACCCCCTTATATTCCTCATCTGTCTCATGCGCTGTAGCTGGCAGGTGCTGCCATCCTGGCCGTGGGGATCTGGGTGATGGTGGACAGCAGCTCCATGCTCGGTGTGCTCTCTCACATTAAAAAAGCCCCTCCTGAGTTAGCGCAGCTGGCTAACGTGGGTTACCTTCTGATTGCCATCGGGGCCGTCCTCGCCCCCATGGGCTTCCTGGGCTGCTGCGGGGCTGTCACCGAGAGCAAATGCATGCTCCTCACGGTGAGTGTGAGCCTTGACCTCTGACACTGGCAACTGCTCGTTGTAGGGTTGCCACCTAGGTCTGTCAAAAAACAAAGACACTGTCATACTGACACGGGGGGGATGGCGAGTGTAAATTGTTGAGGGGGGGGGTGGCGAACGTAAATTGTTGACGGGGGGGTGTGGTGAACTTAAAATGGACACAGTGAGAAAAAAAACAGATTTAAAGTGTGCAGAAACAGTCTAAATAGTCGTTTGAACTAACCTAGTGAAAATCGGGACATTAAATGAATTTTTTATTTGCCGGGACCGAAAATTAAAAAGAAGGAAAACCGGGACAGCCAGGGAAAACCGGGACAGTCATGTGAAAACCGGGACAGTCCCGGGAAAACTGGGACAGGTGGCAACCCTAGCTCCTTGACCTCTGACACTGGCAACTGCTCCTTGACCTCTGACAATGGAACCATAAAGGCAAGATGTATTGTGTTATGACACTTGAGTAACACCAGTTTAATATTAGGCTATAGCAGGGGTCGGCAACCTATGGCACGTGTGCCACTGCTGGCACGCCAAGGCATAATCACTGGCACGCGGCACGTGCCCAGCATTAGCAAAAAATAATGTTACTCTATGCAATAGCCCTAACAGAGAATGAGTATTGAGAGACAGTGATATGATGAAATGATGAATGATTTATTCAAATTATGGCCAAGGGATGTAGCTCCAGGACACAACCCAATGCTCTAAACAATAAACAAAAACGTCTCTAACCAAAATACGACTACCTTACCTGAAGCATGTTCAAAGAAATGAAAGTAAATCACAATAACCTACCCTAACTACCTATACAAAACAAAGAGAACCAGATAACCAAAAGAGCATCGTAGTCCTTACTTCCAGTTTGAGCCAGATTAACAAGCACAACTATTTACACAGATATTTACACTTATACACACTATTTATATACATATACACATACAATATCTACATCAACTACCAAATCAAAAGGGGCAATTCCAGACTCAAGTTCAGAGACGATATAATTCAAATTCAAACAAACCGGGAAACCAACCACACAATCGAACTACACCAAACATCAATATGGAGAAAGATTCTCCCCGTCTTGCTGCTTTGTGGGTCTTTTAAAGGCGGGACTGTGGGTCTTGGGCAGAGAACAGCCAATCCGCAACAACCAGGAAGAGAGTGACATGGTGGGAGGAGAGACACATCTGGACCTGTAGCGGCAAGTGGCAAACACCAAAACGCAACGACCAACATTGGTCATAACAATAATAATAATAAAAAATCTCAAACAGAGAGCACAATCCTCCAGTCGAAATCGCTCCTCAACACTCTGCACTTAGCTCCCGCCACAGACCCATGTTTAAATTTAGCCTAATCAAAATCAGTTAGCCAACCTGATAGCGTTACAAAAGATGACAGAGCCTCCGGTTAAAAAAACAAAGCGAGGGCATTTCAACCCTGGGCGGAAGACTATGGTTTGGTGTTTGTCAAAGATAGTGTTGTGTGTACACTGTACTATGACAACGTTGTGTGCCGAACTTCCAGCATTAAGAAGCATTTCGAGACAAAACACGACAAGACGTATAAAGACCCCGCCGAAAGAGCCGAAGTCGCTAAACGTGCCGTGGCTAGGTATGGCAAACAGCCCAGCTCTCTTAAAGTAGGGTGACTAAACATCCGTATTTCCCGGGACATGTCCGTATTTCACGTCCTGCAGACATCCCAAGTTGCAAAAATTGATTTCAGGGAGGTTACCTCCCCCCCCCCCAAAAAATAAAACAAAACAAAAAAAACTTGCACACACAACAATGGATAACGAAACTGTACTTTTTGCTATAAGAATGTGCATAACAATTTTATACAGCATAAAATGCTCTTGCATCTTTGAAGAACTGTTTTGTTTGTCTGCCAGCCTCTTCTGAATATCTTTAAACTTCTGATTGTCACTGTGTGACTCAATATAAGAACTAAAGGCTGGCCATTGATTCAAAAGATGGTCCAAAACTTTCCCCAAGGACAGCCAACGTGTGGGGCAGTGTTTTTATACTCTCTGCTGAGCTATGTTACAGAAGTCCTGAAACTGCTTCAGTTCCTCTCTTCTTTTTGAGCTTTTTTCGAATTAGCAATGCTTCAGGTGACATTGAGAGCTCTTTAGCAGCAGTTTTGGCACATATGTTCACCAAGTGACTTGGACAGCCAACACTGTATATGTGAGGGGCCTGTGCTTTCACTCTTGATAAGACCGAGTTGTTCTTACCAATCATGACATTGCAGTTGTCACTGCTGAATCCTACGCAATTGGACCATTCAAGGCCTTTGTCCTGCATGGATGATTCAATGCAGTTGAAGATGTTCTCAGCTTTGGCATCATTACACACTGGCATATCTACAAATCCAACTGTCACCATATCCTGTGTTTCACTGTAGTACCTGACTAAAATGGCACACTCCTTTTCACACATGATGTCATTGCTTTCATCAACCATAATACTGTATGGCCTTTTTTCTGTGTGAAGTAACTTGTACACATCCTCTGAACATTCAGGATCCAGTGCCAGATTCATCATTGCTGCTGTCTTTGTGGAAGAGCAGGCATAATTCCTTGCTATTTCTGAGTCTGGGAACATTCCTAAATAACCTGCCTGTGTGCCTGCACACATTAACCCATCTGTGCAGTTAGAACGAACACACACACACAGAGACTCCCGCAGCTTCAGGGAGACTTGGAATGTCTGCGTCCTGTCCCGGGCACACTTGATTCTGTTACACCAGATTCTGTGACCGTCGACCCTTAGCAAAAAGTAGTATACTTAAAGTTCATTTTATTAAGTATACTTCAGTATAAGTATAAGTATAGCAAGTATACTACAGACCATATACTTTAAGTGTACCAATTTTATACTTTTTCGGACTAAATTGAAACATTTCTAGTTTATAAAAGTGCACTTTATAGTATAAAATTAGTATACTCATCTATATGCTATCAATGTACTTGGTATACACTTATCACTATACTGCCATTGTACTAGTTATACTTTTAGACTAATTTTATTGTATACTTTAAGTATACTGTTATTTCACTAGTTTACTTTAAGTTTGCTTGGCATATTACTAGTAGCTTACTTTTTATGTACTTGAAATATACTCCTTAAAGTATTCTTAAAGTTTACTGTATATACACAAGAGTGTGATGCATTTACAAAATCACAAGACAGAATTGAAAACAAGTTCGATATATTTTCAAACATTTCAAAAACAAATACATATGAAATAAAGTCCTTCCTTACTGGAGAAAATGAAAGGAAAAAGTGCACATTTGCATGTAAAAAAATATAAACATAATGATCTCTCCAAGATCAAGTCCTTGTTTGTAAAAAGTGGTAATGTAACGCTGGAGTGCGAGATAAGGATGAGGCACGAAGTCCTATCTTGCGATACAAACGGCACTTTATTTAACACATGAAAAGCGCAGACAGCGCACGTGAAACACTTTTACATGTAAACATTCATACATAAAAATACATGTTAGACTTCTGTTTATACTTTTAAGTATAAGCTAAGTATACTTCACTATACTATTCTTAAGTATCTAAAATATAGTTTATAAAAAGTCACCTTCAAGTATACTTCCTCAGTTTTAGTAAAAAATAAGTATACTCATAGTCAGTGTTGGGAACGTTACTTTAAAAAAGTACTCACTACTTGTTCAAAAAAGTAACTGAGTTAGTAACTGAATTACTCTATAATAAAAGTAACTCGTTACCAGGGAAAGTAACTATTTTGTAGTAACCAATTTTAATGTTGCATCCAGGTTTGAAAAGTGCTGGAATTTAGGCTAAAGTGAGGGCAGCGTGTAGAATGTAGACAGCGTGACTGTCAGTACGCAACACCCCCCCCCCCCCCCAAATTTTATTTGTTGATAGTGGCACACACACACACTTATTGACTAGAAATGTTAAAGTTGGCACTCCATGTCTCAAGGGTTGCCGACCCCTGATATATAGGGTGTGTTTTTTGTTTGTTTATTTATGTATTCTTTACAGCTTTTACAATTCTCTTTTCTTTAACAGTATCATTTACTCTTATCATTTCATTTAAGAATATAATTTTCATTTAAGAGTATCATTTGCTCTTAAAGATGCACCGTGCACTTTGGGACCTACTGTCATTCACTGATACGTCATTACATTTATTATTTTATTATTATATTATTTTTCTTTTTTACTTATTTTCGGTGAATATTTCATGAATATGAGACTTGATCGACAACCCGTGCTCTACTTCATGACTCTTATTTTGCTTTTCTGTAGTTCTTCATTATTGTCCTCATCATCTTCATCGCTGAGGTGGCTGGGGCCATCGTTGTCCTGGTGTTTCAGCCCTTGGTAAGATCAAAAACTCAAAAGAAGCAATAAAAAACCCTAAAAGTCCACTTCTACTGACTCTGGCCTGAGTCACTTGGCATTCTCTCCTCGTTATTTCTTTCTCCCTGAACAATGAGCAACGCGCGCCTTCTAGTGGTTGGAGGCACAAACTAAAGGTAAACATAAAGACGACTCAGACGTCAAACCGCTCTCTCCGTCTCTTTCTCAGGCAAAGGAACTGCTGATGACAGTTAACGAGAAATTTGTTGAGAGCATTAGGAAAGACTATGGACGAGATGAAGGATTCACAAAGCTGATGAATGCAACTATGACTCAGGTACAAAATCTAATCTAATCTAATATACAAACAAGTTCCTGGTGTTATTCAAATGAATAAGTGTAGGTGCTTGTGTCCTTTTAGCTGAAGTGCTGTGGATATAACAACTACACCGACTTCACTGGATCTCCTTTTGAAACACGCAACAACAAATACCCAGAGACCTGCTGCAACAATCTCACAACATGCACTCCGTCTGTAGCAGAGTCATCGTCGAAGGTCATAAACTCAGTCTTAATATCTGATTACAGTCTGATCTTAAGTATAAGTATGTTTGAGAATTCGATGATGAGTTTAATGATATTGATTTGGGTTGGAAATATGAAATATGTATATGTAGGTAGTG
The DNA here is from genome assembly GCF_052324685.1 of Brachyhypopomus gauderio. Taxonomy (NCBI): domain Eukaryota; kingdom Metazoa; phylum Chordata; class Actinopteri; order Gymnotiformes; family Hypopomidae; genus Brachyhypopomus; species Brachyhypopomus gauderio. Next base: position 397,849 of record NW_027506907.1, read on the forward strand.
AATAATTGCATTGAAATACACAAAGTTTACAAAAAATCAGGACTTAGACCATGAATGACCTCTGTCTGAAACATCCTGTTTCTCTGAAACCTGTAAACATTTTTTAAATTGCCTTAACTACAGTATATTACAGTTACACCTTGAAATCTTATTTTGGACATCTGGCATCTAATACTCCAACAAGTGTGTGTGTGTGTGTGTGTGTGTGTGTGTGTGTGTGTGTGTGTGTGTGTGTGTGTGTGTTTGCCTTCGTGCATTAGATGCCAGAATGAAACTGAACTTTATAAATAATACAAAAATAATCTGTAAATGTTTTTTAAGCCAAGCTCATATAGTCTGTTTTGTGACCTATTGTGTTCTCCTCTACACAGCCGGGCTGTTTTAGCGCTGTGGTGAAGTTCATAGAAGACAACACTACCCTTACACGGGGCGTTGCCCTTGGCATTGCTGCCCTAGAGGTATCAGACCTGAAAATCATCACTGGAGTCTGGAACTGTTTGTTACAATTAAGATCTTCAAGATACAAAGTATCATTAAAATAAAAAATTTGAATAAAACAAATGTAAATACATTTAGGGCTCAAATTCAGCACCTCACTTGAAACTGTTGAAACTGGCTTTCTAATTCTAATTCTAATTCTTGCCTTTTGATTTGTCTCGTTATTTCTTAGATTGCTGCAATGGTCGTCTCCATGGTCCTGTATAACAACATTGGCAAATAACTTCACAGCTGGAATCACAGCATATAATCCACACACACCACACACCTAGCCCCCCAAGCCAGTCACTGAAAGTTTTTATTTTACACAAACATGCCAAACAAGCTAACAATTATTGGGAGCTACTGAGAACCAGTCATCCCATTGTCATTAATAGAGCAGCGATAGATGCATATTAATTGTCCTCAGTAAGGAATTGATGGGTAACATTGGGACTGCTAGCAGTGCCATCCATGCTCAGCCCGTCCCTCCTGAGTTCTACCTTCACTCCACAAACATAATCTTTACGTGAAGACCTTCATCTCACTTCCTCCAGCAGAACGCTGTGTTGTCTTTATCTGCAAGGCATTACACACGCAATCACCAGCGTTCCACCACGGTCTTCCGGTTTGTTAGAGACACTGGGTGTAGGTTTTGTCTGGAAGTGCAAATAGATCAGCCACACGTTGACACATAATGGCTTAGTAGGTCAACAAAGCTGCAGAAGGTTTATACATGAAATACATGAAGAAGAAAAAAGTGTTACAGTGTTGAACTTCAGGGTTCAGGAGTTGGAGTAGTACTTGTCTAACTCATGTCTTTATATGCATATAAATTTATTCTAGATATTTTTGCATTGTTTTATGGCATTATTGTAATTAAATGTTTCTGTGTAAAGCTAAATAACCAGGTTGTCAGATTTGTTGTGTGACATAGCACACATAGTTTGCAATCACATGGGGGACTGGGGAGGGGGGGGGGGGGTGCTTGTTGTCTCCCAGGGGCCCATGTCACAGGGTGTCCACAGTGACTGGACCCATGGAGCAGGATCCAGCACATAGCTGGTAGGCAGAGCATTCATGTAATGGCATAACCAAGTGACTGCAGGAACATTTATACCAAGTATGGGCTGGAAAAAACAGAGGGCGAGTTTGAATTCTATATGTGCACTGGAGTCCATAAGATCCTATTACATCACTGGTTGTTGTACATTTGGACTTGGGTGGTCCTGCATACTAAACTGCTATACTATCGTTGTTTGCCACATACTAGATAAAATGACATCTGAAATGACCAATGATGGCTTAGTTACCTTGAAAATGTAATCTGATTTCTGATTACTCCTTTAAAAAGTAAGTTAGTTACTTTGCTGATTAAAAGTAAGTTAGTAAGTAATTACAAGTTACTTCATTTGTTAAAAAAGGATAAAGGAGCTTGGAGCGGAATTTTAAAGTTGCATTTCCAGTGCTCTACAATGCGCCATGACAGCCTGGCAGCGGTGTGACGATGGTTTATAAATTTTTTACATATGACCCCAAAGAGAGGGCACTCGTGCATGGCCAAACAACCCTGAGAGATCAGGACCTATTTGCTTGTGTATTATTTTATACACTAAGATCATGTACGCGCCAGTAGTATATTTAGTACAACCCCAGCCTGTTCAGCCACTCACCATATGGTAGACCCCTCAGCTCTGGAATCATACGTAAGCCAACATGTTAAACTCTCTCCAACGTGAGCATATGCTTCTGCAGACATGGTGGATTTGTCTGCACACGGTACTCCAAATGCGGCCTAACAAATGCTGTGAAGGCTGTGGAGAACATTGGTGCTGTCAGCTCCCCAAATGCTCTCCTGACCATCCACAGCACCCTCATTACCTTGGAGGCTGCCTTCTGCCATTGATCGCTAGCTTTAAAGTCTCCCGTGATTTTAAACCCGGGACTTGTAGACTAACTCTCAGCAGTCTTACTCCCCCCAAACAGACTTCTGGCTGGGCCTCCTGATTACCTATACGCAGTACAGAGCACTTGTTGTGGTTGATTGGCAGTTGCCAAATCTCACTCCAGGTCCACAGTTCCCTCAGGAATGAGTTAAGAGTCTCAGCAATGTTGTCTGCAGACCATGTTTTAAGGTTGTCAGTGAATAGTAGGCACTGTGCATTTATGATTACAGGCAGGTCATTTACAAACAGGGAGAACAGGAGAGGTCCCAGGACTGACCCTTGAGGGACCCCACTCCTGACCTTCTTCCTGTCAGAGACAGCACTGCCTACACGCACCCAATGTTCACAATCTTCTAAGAAAGCTTGCATCCAACCCAATACCTTCCCTGCAAAGCCAAAAGTTTGAGCATTAGTAGCAGTCGCTGATGTGGCACCTTAGCAAATGCCTTCCTAAAGTCTATAAATGCCACATCCACAAACTTCCCTTGCTCAACTTCGTCTGCCCAAGCTTCCTTGGCCATGAATAGATTTCCACTATTATTTGCAAGTAAATTCTTAAAAAATCAGACAATGTGATTTATATAATAAAATCACAATATATATAATATAATATATATAATATACATATAACATCAACAAAACCACAAGTGCTTTCAGTCATCACTGTGCACAACAGTGTTCAGGGTGTGAGAGTGTGAGAAACTCCCTGTTAAAATTGACTAACAGCATCTGTACTCCGCACCGTGTTAGCATTGCAGGCAGGTCTTCAGGAATAGCTGAGGCAAACGGAGACCGTGGCCTGAGGCAGTGCCTCCCTGTGACTTTATGTCGATCCTTTACCAGCTCTGTGTTCGTGTGGCTGGGAGTCGGTTAGTAACGTTACGCTGCCTTTCTTTAGTTCTTTGTCGTGTGCACTTTGTGTTCCGTTTTGTGCTATCTGCATCTTTTCTTTTTGCACTTTCTCTGCCAAAATGTACTGCTTTATGACCGTGAGAATAATTCTGTGGGTCTTCAGCGCCGTGATCTGCGTAAGTGTTTTTTAATCACTTCAAAAATAACAGCTTTTAGATTTATTTGTTGATTTGTCCAGTTGTGGTCTAGACAGTTTTATTCCATCCTCTGGGATCATGCCATTCTAGTATTGATAATCTGTGCAGAGAAAACATTGATATTAAGTAGACTCTTTCAGGAGAGCTCATTTAGAATCAAGCATTTACTCTTGTACTCTTTGTAAGTCGCTCTGGATTAGAGTGTCTGCTAAATGCCGTAAATGTAATGTAAATGTAAATGTATTCTGTGAATAATTGAATAATTCAGGGAGTTATTGAACTGGACAAACAGGACGAATATTGGTGGATGCAGCTGTTGGTCCCTGTGCATCACATTTTAGTCTTGAAAGCCACATGCTGCTTGTAAATGTTGTGGTCAGAGTGTGAAGGCTGCGGAGGGTGGAGTTCAAGTGAACTCTCTCTCTCTTTCTCTCTCTCTCTCTCTCTCTCTCTCTCTCTCTCTGCCTCTGTCCTCAGCTGGCAGGTTCAGTGGTTGTGGTCATGGGGGCTTTGACTTTAAAGGACTACACAAATCTAGAGGAAATGCTGAGTCATTCTCAGGACCCTGAGCCTGACCTGAGGCCATTGGCCAGCACAGGCTATGTGCTGATGGCCATGGGGGCAGGTCTCTCCCTCGTAGGGCTCCTGGGCTACTGGGGATGCCACTGTGGGAATAAATACATTTTCCTGATAGTGAGTGACCTTTATCTTTTAACCTTATACATCAGCCACCCTGTAGGAACCCTTAATATTTACAGAACTGGAACATAACTCCATTTCGTTCTGTTTCATGTGCCTATTATTCTCTGTGCTCTTTCAGTTCTTCATCATTGTCCTCATCGTCTTCCTCAGTGTGGTTTCCGGAGCAGTCTTTGTTCTGGTTTTCCAGCAAGTGGTAAGCACAACGACTGTGATCAAGTATTTTACTGTAAGCATCTGACCTTGCACCTAAACATTCGATGGAGAATTGTTCTGTTCTGGAGCAGTCAGGTACTGCATTACCTACACAGTACTCTGAAACTCAAAGGCAGTCAGTGATGGTGTCTAAGAACAGGTAAGATTTGCTGCCTCTTTCCAGTGTGGGTAAAAAATCATGCTACAAGATTTTGTGCTCTCTGAGAATCCCTTGGTTAGAGCTAATGCTGAGAGGAGGGAGATTAAGTGCAAATCCAAAACCAGAGTTTAAACAGTCCTGGGTCAGGTTACCTGTACGAAAATGTCCAGAAGACACAATGCAGAGGAAGCACTAACACAAAAGCTAAGAGCAAGAGAAATTAAAGGATACAACAGAAAATAGGCAACAAATAACAACTATAAATAACTATAACAACTAAAAGAACAAATAACAGCTAGAACAAAAATGTTGAAATGTGTCATATTTTTGTCAATTGTGATTTTTACACCCCAATCGAAATTTGTCCTCCGCTTTTAACCCATCTGTGCAGTCAGAACACACACACACACTAGTGATTACTAGGGGGCTGTGGATCACACGTGCCCAGAGCGGTGGGCAGCCCTAGCCCGGCGCCCGGGGAGCAGTTGGGGTTAGGTGCCTTGCTCAAGGGCACCTCAGTCATGACCTGTCTGGGAATCGAACCCACGACCCTCCGGTCACAAGACCAGTTCCCTAACCGCCAGGCCATGACTGCCCAAAGACTTAGCACTTACAATGACAAGCAAAAATACAGCAAACACAAGGTTTAAATAGGCTACAAAACAAGAGGTTAACAGGATAAACAAGGTCTGAGAACTAAATGAGGGGTGTAACTCAGAAGGAATACAAAAAACACATGGAAGAAAAACAGGAAGTTAAGAGATACACGGGTAACCATGGAAACACAGCAAGTGTGAAATTCTCCACCAGAAAAGAACTAAAGAATGCTGTCTTCTTTCCTCAGCTAAAGAGACTGTTGGATGAAGTTAGCCACAAAGTTGTTCACAGTATTAAGAGTACCTATGGTGAAAGGAATATCTTCACTAACATACTGGACAAGACTATGGACCTGGTATGATATAGACCACAGACCACAGAGTACTTTACATCCTGCTAGAATAGAACCACTTCACAATATTCATTTTACAAATGGAAAATATTAACTCATGAAACACAATGAAAAAAATATTGAGGGGTACAAATACTTAACTACTGTGTGGTCATACGGGTGCGTTCATGCGTGCGTGTGTGTGCGTGTAACATGCTCTTTCAGAAGAAATGCTGTGGGTACAACAGCTACGAAGACTTCACTGATACAAAGTTTGTGAAAGAAAATTCGTTATACCCCAACAACTGCTGTTTCCATGGACAACCTGGAATGTGTACACAGGAAGCAGCTAAATCAACGGTACTGATCCTGCCGTAATGATCTAATTACAGTCAATCTCAACTTGCCACAAAGGCAATCATATGATCATAAGAACTTCACATAAAGCCTATGAAGGCAGGCCTGGTAGGACATAATCACACCTGCACAGAGTGTGATTCACAGAGTGTGAAACGAAGGCATCAAGCAGAAACATATGTATGTAGAAGGCACTTCTCCAGATTTGTTTAATACATATGCCATCAAATTAAATGCCATTATAGGTAAAAGTAAACATTTCTGGTAACTACTGGTAACTGGTTTGTGGAACTCAAGACACCAGGTATGAGACTAAGCAGCATCTATCTATTCACCTACTATCTCTCCTTCCATCCGTCTCATTTTCCTCTGTTGTTCTACTGCCCCCCTGTGCAGAAAGTGCACGGATGTTTTAATACTCCACTGAAGCTCGTAGAAGAACATTCTGCTTTGCTGGGGGGCGTGGCCATTTGCATAGCCGCCATAAAGGTATTCAGAAATTAGCATATTCACAGGTACATTCAAGCCCACCACTGACCAGATACGATTTAAATGGTAGACCATCAACATAGCACTGAAGATGATGACACTGTACTGTGTCTGTGATAAGTAAATCAGGCACTGCAGTGTTGCTGGAGTTTTTAATGTGTGTCATTCGGTTGGGCTGGGAGTATGTTCAGTTATACTGCGGTTTGTCTTGTTTTATAGGTTGGTGCAGCGGCTGCCTGCTTTACACTATATATAAGGAGAATTACAGCAGTAAACCAGCAGGTCTGATGGTGATGATCGGGATGCAATATAACAAATTAGGATGCTTAAAGCACTTACAGTATTAAAGTTCTGCCTACTCTGGTAAATATCTTCATCTGTGCTATTTCTGAAGTTAATCACAGAATTTCACTTATTTCTTTTTTTAACTTTTTTTGTTTGTTTGCTTACAAATGCATTTATATCAACATCAAAGCAGTACATTTTTATCATGAAGACTGGCTGCCAAGTGTGGCAGGTTTTTTCTGGCCAGGCATGACAATCCATGTTGACTAATGGGTATGGTTTACTTAGTCATTTTATTTTATAATTAATATAAAGTGTCATAGTAACTTAAAAAAAAGGATCTTGGTGCTAGACACATGACATGGTCAAAGATCCCGTGAAGTCCAAGTACAACAATGTGCTGTTTTATTATATATATATATATATATATATATATATATATATATATATATATATATATATATATATATATATATATATATATATATAATGTATTTATGTATTTATGTCTTCGTTGTTGTCCAATTCAGAATATTTTAACTAAATATTAAAAACAACTCTGATGTCTGTATGCTTAATATTCACAATATGAGGTTCAATTTGAGTTTGATTTGTTAATCACTTACAGTAGGTTTATAAGACATTCCTTAAGCACAGCATTCCAGTAATCAAAACACGAGTTAATTAACTCTTATTGCTGGAAGCACATTCTGATAAGTTAATATAACCTATAAAACTATCCAACCTACAGTACTGAAGCTGGAAGCATGTTTTGATAAGGTGATATAGCCTATAAAATTACACCTATATAATAGTACTGATTCTGGAAGCACGATCTAATAAGGGAATATACCCTTATCAGATAAAATTATACTTCATACAGTATTATCACTGAAAGTACGTTCTGATAAAGGTAGGCCTAATATAATTACAGGGGTTAGCAGTAAACTTGGCAAAATTGTGCTGCACTGGTACATTTTGACACGGTAACACGAATCGACAGATATATCTATAAGTTGGCACTACTGGCATGCGCTAAATACTTACGATCATGCGCATGGTAGGACAGCTCAATGGGTAGCAGATTTTCAGAACACCGGTGCTCTGTAAATTATCATACGTGCCATTATGAGGTCACAATGATATGCCATTGTGTTAGAAACTGTCCTCATGAACGAAGCTTCGAACTGGTCAGAAAAGGAAGTGTGTAGTCGGGCCAAGTAAGCCAGTCCTATATTCACAAATTAAATTATTTGAACCAGTGAACTGCATTGGATAGAATATTAACAGCAATAACGTTGGAAGTTTTATCTGCGTTTCTGGTAGCTTACGGTTTTGCTTAGGTTTTTAGCTACACTTCATGTAAGCTTAATAATTGGCCGTCGACCCATAACTAAAAAAAGACAACCATGCCTAAATAATGTGAAATCCTCAGCCTACAGAAAGAAAATGCCTTAAAATTGCTTGTCTGTTAGACTTTCTCCAATATCTGTAATACTGGCTCGCGTTCTTTGTTCCGTTTAATGCCATCAGACCAGGCGCGGAACTAGAAAATATTTATGGGGTGGTGAGAGGGGGGCAGGAATTTTTGAGGGGTGGCAAGTTTGGCAACATGGCAGAAGTATATATAGTTAATTTAATCACAGTTTGATAGGAAATAATATGTATACACTACAAAAGGGCACGTGGCACTTTGAGGTTTCTTGTGAAGCAGTTCATGTTAGAAATAAATAACCATATAATGTAATAAACTTAAATATTTAATAGGAGAGATGGTAACACTACTTTAGGTGGGCATTATCAAAGGAAAGGCATTAAAGTAAGACACAGGTGATGATTGGCAGATGTTTGAGAGGGAAAGCAAACAATTTTTGACTGTGACAAAGTGGTTGCATTACAGGAAGCAAAGGCAAATGTGTCCTTTATCAGAGTATATAAAGTGTTCAGTAATATATAGAGTATAATGTGTTCAGTACTTTAGTCAGAACCATTTCAGTCCTGTGATGGGGTCTAAATCGAGACTGAAATAAATCTAAGACATTCTGTCTGTAAGAAGGAAGAGAGTTTTGGATGTGAATGACAGATTAGAGATTGGCCTATAGCTGGACAGTTCCTGGGGGTTAAGACTAGGTTTTTTAATAGGCTTGTCACGACCTCCGACCCAGCGGACTCCAATTCCCAGCATGCTCAACCACGACGGCGGAGATCCGCCTCCCCGGAGTATTAGCCAGCTGTAGCCTATTACGCTTGTTCAATATAAGACCAGTCATGAGTGTGCAACGTTGCGAAGTATTGCCGACATTCCATTGGAAGCGTACCAAGCCTTATTCGTGTATGATACCCTGGTTTGACCTGTATTGTGTGTTCCGTGTTCCCCTCTCTTGGATTAGCCCTCTGGTACCTCTGCTCGTTTGTATTGCTGTAGTGTATGAACCTGGACTGCCCCCGACCTCTCTTTGGATCTCCCTGTTATCATTAAATCTTACTTTATTGAACGTCTGCAAGCGTCTGTGTAGCGTCATGTTTCCAGCATCACAAGGCTGGAGGCACTCATTGGCATAAGAGGTCAAGCACTCTCCTGGTTTAGGTCCAACAACCTGACTTAATTTGTACTAGTAAATAACAAATGCTCAGAGCATACTAAGGTAAAATATGGCGTCCCACAAGGATCTGCACTAGGCCCCATATTATTCTCATTCTATATGCTACCACTGGGCACTATCATTCGTAGGCATGGTATTAGCTTCCATTGCTACGCAGATGATACTCCGTTGTATCTTCCAATCCAGATAATATCACTACTACTCTCAAGATTGAGAACTGCGTCCAAGACATTAAAAACTGGATGGATTTCTTCAACTAAGACTGAGGTGCTGATTCTTGGGCCCAAAGCTGCTAGAAGCAATTCGGCTGATATTCCCCTTACCCTAGATGGTTTTTCAGTAACACCTAAAACTACCGCAAAAAGCTTAGGTGTCACTATATGCAATGTCACTAAGGCTGCCTTTTTTCATTTATGTAATATCGCCAAGCTGAGATACTTATTTTCATTAACTGATGCAGAGAAGCTGGTCCATGCTTTTGTCTCATCAAGATTGGACTACTGTAATGGTCTTCTAATTTGATGCTCTAAACAGTCCATAAAGAAGCTACAACTTGTACAAAATGCTAGAAAATTCTAAGGCTAGAAAATTTGATCATATTAGTCCCACTCTCGCGGCATTACACTGGCTTCATCCAGGATTCACACATGGGTGATGCCTGTGTCATGGAGGATTCACACATGGGTGATGCCTGTGTCATGGAGGGTTCACACATGGATTATGTCTGTGTCATGGATGATTCACACATGGGTGATGTCTGTCATGGAGGGTTCACACATGGGTGATGTCTGTGTCATGGAGGGTTCACACATGGATTATGTCTGTGTCATGGAGGATTCACACATGGGTGATGTCTGTGTCATGGAGGGTTCACACATGGGTGATGTCTTTGTCATGGAGGGTTCACACATGGATGATGTCTGTGTCATGGAGGATTCACACATGGGTGATGCATATTGCTGGATGCTGCACGTTCAGTTTTAATGTGACATTTGTGGTGATATCCACTCACTGTTCACACATATCAGACCTGTTTGTGCCACTTCACTGGTGCCCAACTGCAAACATCATTAAACACCATCAATAAATGTCACATCACCTGATGATGAATGAACATGACAGGAAATACATGACTGCTGAGTTGCTGATTGGCTGTCGTATCTCATGTGCTGCTGGTGTCCATGATCATATCTGTTCGTGCAACTCGGAGCAGCTGTCATAATGTTATTTGGTCATTCCTTTATGAAGTTGGTTATATGAAGTTCTGTACGGTATGTCAGTATGTTAGTTTAAAGTTTCAAATCAGTCATGGCTCAACCACTTGGGCTTTCATATTTCTGCTAATCCAGTCATTTCAATAATATAAGTAATGACTGAAAACTAAAGTGGTTCTCCTAGCCTGATGAAGCCAAACACACTAGCTACTGTGCATTATAAACCACATCAAAACATTAGGTGTAGTATTACATCAGTTCGTTTACCCTTCCACATGTGCCGAGATGTATGAACTATGCACAGCCTTTGAACATTTTTCATCGTGACTGGTTTGGCTGGATATTTTCAAAATGAATGTTAGATTTAGAGTAAAATTCAACATTTACAACAAAATTTGACAAACACATTAGTGAAATTTTGTTTTACAAATCTGCATCATACTAATTTCCTTCAAACATATTTATCGTTGGATAAAATAGAATTAAAAACATTTTATTTTGGACAAAATACTAACTGATTGAAGTTTAGTTTTGTTAATGTTCCGTCTTAATAAGGTCGTATGAAAATACCATTATTATCTCTTGCCTACCTATTCACCTTATCAACAGCTTGGTAGTTACAGTGCCTTGCGAAAATATTCAGCCCTGTTGAACTTTTCAACCTTTTGTCACATTTCAGGCTTCAAACATAAAAATATAATAATAAAATTTTTTGTGAAGAATCAACAACAAGAGGGACACAATTGTGAAGTGGAACAAAATGTATTGGATATTTTAAACTTTTTTTATAAATAAAAAACTGAAAAGTGGGGCGTGCAGTATTATTCGGCCCCTTTACTTTCAGTGCAGCAAACTCACTCCAGAAGTTAAGTGAGGATCTCTGAATGATCTAGTGTTGTTCTAAATGACTGATGATGATAAATAGAATCCACCTGTGTGTAATCAATTCTCTCTATAAATGCACCTGGTCTGTGATAGTCTCAGGGTTCTGTTTAATGTGCAGAGAGCATCATGAAGACCAAAGAACACACCAGGCAGGTTCGAGATACTGGTGTGGAGAAGGTTAAAGCCGGATTTGGAGACATCTCTTGACTGTGCAAGCCATCATATTGAAATGGAAGGAGTATCAGATCACTGCAAATCTACCAAGACCTGGCCATCCCTCTAAACTTTCATCTTGAACAAGGAGAAGACTGATAAGAGATGCAGCCAAGAGGCCCATGATCACTCTGGATGAAGTGCCGAGATCTACATCTGAAGTTGGAGAGTCTGTCCATAGGACAACAATCAGTTGTACACTGCACAAATCTGGCCTTTATTGCAAGATGAAAGCCATTTCTCAAAGATATCCATAAAAAGTCTCATTTAAAGACACTCCAAACATGTGGAAGAAAGTGCTCTGGTAAGATGAAACCAAAATCAAACTTGTTAGCCACAATGCAAAATGCTATGTTTGGCCTAAATGCAACACAGCTCATCACCCTGAATACACCATCCCCGCGGTCAAACATGGTGGTGGCAGCATCATCGTTTGGGCCTGCTTTTCTTCAGCAGGGACAGGGAAGATGGTTGAAGCCAAATACAGGACCATTCTGGAAGAAAACCTGTTGGGACTCTGTAAAAGACCTGAAACTCGGGTGGAGATTTATCTTCCAACAAGACAATGATCCAAAACATAAAGCAAAATCTACAATGGAATGGTTCACAAATAAACGTATCTAGGTGTGAGAATGGCCAAGTCAAAGTCCAGACCTGAATCCAATAGAGAATCTGTGGAAAGAGCTGAAAACTGCTGTTCACCAACGCTCTCCATTCAACCTCACTGAGCTCCAGCTGTTTTACAAGGAAAAATGGGCAAAAATTTCATTCTTTCGATGTGCAACACTGATAGAGACATACCCCAAGCGACTTGCAGCAAAAGGTGACACTACAAAATATTGTAGCTGAATAATTTTAGATGCTCAATTTTTCAGTTTTTTTATTTGTTAAAGTTTAAAATATCCAATACATTTTGTTCCACTTCATGATTGTGTCCCACTTGTTGTTGATTCTTTACAAAATCTTTTAAATTTTATATGTTTGAAGCCTGTAATGTGGCAAAAGTTTGAAAAGTTCAAGGGGGCCCAATACTTTTGCAAGGCACTGTATATGACACTAAGAGGTCAAAGGTTACTCAGTTTCTCTTTACTCTTTTTAGCCATCCCGATAGCCTCTGAACCCATACTGACACTTCGACGGCGCTGCATGTGTTCTTCAGAGGACGAGATCCATTTTGGATCCTTCCCATCAGGAAACAATGGAATATCAAGACTTGGATCCATTAGAAGAGACGGCACTTTGTCACTGGTTGATTGTGGGATCATGATCTTTGCCTGGTCCCTGATTGGTTGGAAGGAGAAGAAGTCTGGTATGGAATGGTTGATGGCAATGGGCCGGGCGATTCGGGGCTTCATCATGCCCAGAGAGAGAGCACTCAAGCGGACCGCTTTTGGTTGTTCACATACTCTGTCCTGGCTCGGCCAAAGAGGCTCTTGTGTTATAGGTGGTGGTATTTTTGGCACAAATGATTCTCTCTCCACTCTATCGTCTCTCTCCATCTGATTCTCTGAGCTTTTCACTCCATCCTCCTGTCCACTTTCATCCCTCGCTTGACCATCTGTGCATGTGTGAGTGCATGTGTTGACTGTTCCTCCACAGCTGCAGGTGGCGCTGTGGGTGTGAAGTCCCGAGCCTGAAGGCAGTAACGCACCTCTTGCCTCGCTCCACTCCACGCACCCTTCTCCTTCACGCTCCCCATATGAGTAAGAAGGTTCAGAGATGGCAGAACGTGTCGGGCGCAGTAGCTGAGCAGAGGTTCGGTGAAGAGCTTCACCCACAATGCCAGTGGAAGAGGGGGTGGAGCCTCTGAGTTGGTCAAAGCAAGCAAGACTGGGATTCTTAGTTACAGACTCTTCTATATTCTCAGCAATTTCCTCCAGGGGCTGGAAGTGCATCTCCTCTTTGGGTATTCTGAATTTTGACAGATGGAAAGAATGGTGTTATATAAACGTGACAAAACCCAGTACAAGCAACAACACAACACTGCTCTGGAGTTCTAGAATTCCAGAGTTACTGTCGCAAAACTGCAAAAACTAGTCTGCCAAATTAAAGCTGCTCCTAATTGGGACTTGAAACCTTAGTGCTATTCAGTCAAGTTTTTATCCAAGGGAAGTTTGTTTATCAACTGAAGCTCATAGAAACAGTACAGTTGTTGACTTTCTCAATCATGGAAACTTTCATTCCTTGAATAGCTATAATTTAATCTTTATAAACTTTAAGAATTTTTCAACAAAAACAAAATGACGATGAGAATCATTTAACATGAGTAAAGGCACAGCTGCAACACGGATTAGTTCAAGTGGGAAGTTTGCTCACTGTAATGGAGTTTGCCAAGACAGCAACAGAGTGGATCAACATATTTAACATTTCCAGAAGGAATGGACGTGTGACTCTGCACTCTAGCATGTGAGAGTCCAAACGAAGCTATTTTTGTCATTAAAACATTAAGTCTACATGTTGACATAGGAAGCAGCTGCTTGGACTGTGGGACACAGGAATTTTATTTTCTTCGGAAAAGATGGTACGTGATTTTAAGGACAATTTGGAAACTGGAGAAGGAACAGGTTTATGTTGGTGGAGGCTAGAGGAGGCTTTACGCTATCTTTACGCCAGTGTCTCATCTTCTGACTGAAAAAGGACAAACCATCTTTAAAAGCATCAAGGCGGAAGGAAACGTGTTTGGATCGCAGGGGTTATATCCCGAAATCTGGGACCACCAAATTCTGTGACTGTAGAGCCGGCAGCACGCAAGTCACCAATTCTGATAGCTGTCAGAACATGTGACTCTACCATAATAATAAATGTGTTAAACAATCAAACTGTTTGTAGGTGTTGTGATTTGTGATGGCTGTGTGCTGCTATCTCTCTGCTGATCCCAGACATGAATGAATATGGAATTATACAACACCTGAAAACTTTTGATTGGTGTTTAAAGCACAATGGGAGAGTCACATTGTAATGACTGCACATGGGTACTCAATCAACTACTGTATGTTTCATTAAAATGTGTACAGCTGTTGATTAAATACTGTATGCTAGTGTAGGTACACAGCTTAAGAGCAAGTTAATGTGCAGTCTGCAGACAGAATTCGGTGGTCAGATTTTGGTGCGACACAGGTCTGTATCCTGGGTGTAGAGGTATGATATCACTACCTGGTTTTTAATGGTGTGAATGACAACACAGACGAGACTATTTCTACGTATGCAAATTGTTTGGTTAAAATGGAGGTCGAGGGTCATGATTTTGTTACACGTAAGCCTTTCATGTCTGTCTCAGAATGATGGGGGTTATATGCTTTGTTAATCTTACAGAAAAGGTGTTGGATTAAAAATGAGAACCCAACTAAACTAAAGCATCTAATTTAAAAAAGACTGATGAAGATGTGGATGCTAATGAGTGTGAAAACAAGGTGTAAAGTGTGCCTGACGTTTCAAATACTTGGTAATAAGAAAAAAAAAGCTAATGCGTGACTAATGGATTTATGACCTGCTAAAGACAAAGAAAAACATGCCACATTGTTCAAAGGACAAAATGCTGAGTGTAAATGAGCTCATGTGACAAAATGGTTATCAGGTTTGGGGCGGGGGGGGGGGGTGGTTGGGGTGGCTAGTTCTTGAGTGAAATCGATGAAGCTGAAGTGAATGAGATCCAAATGATGATATTAAACCTGACGACAGTATTTCCAACAAGGACACAAGGATTTCTAGTAAAACCTCAAGCCACAAAAATAGCCAACCCAGTTTTAGGTCCATGACGTCTAATCACTTGTCCATTTGTTTGCATGCCTGCAAGATTGGGCAGAAAGAGCAGTGTTTGTTGACTGGAGCTGAGGGAGAAACCAGAGCACATGGCACTCAACGCAGACACAGCAGCTTCTGCCGCTAAATGTCTGGATTAAAAACACGTGGTGCTCCAAGCATCATATCCGGTGGAAAGAATTCTTGTTAAAGAAAAAAAATCCAAAAGGAATTCCTGCAACAATCATTCCAGAAACATCTACAGGAGATTCATCTAGAAACATCTACAGGAGACATCAACAGGAGCTGCAAGGCAAATGCATCTTCGTACCACATTGCTCCAGAAACAAAGGTGCAGCAACAGTTTGGAATACATGTCTTACAAAGAGAAAACTCACAAAGTCAAGTATCTGAAACCCCCATGCAGTCTCTGAGACCACAATAGCAGCTAGGTCAGCCTCAAACAAATCTGGCTGTAAATGAAACAGCAGCCGTACGATTTCTGAAAAGACAACAAAAGATCAACATTGTTAATTCAACAATATAATGCACATTTTCTTTCGCTAAAAATGTTCTAATCTTTAAAGGTAATGCTCATCAATATAGTGTTTTTATCAAGGCCTTTGGATGTTGTCAGTGGCGGACTTAGCATTTTGGGGGCTCAAGGCGAATTTAGCTAGGGGGCCCCATCAACATTAATATGCGAGAAATAAGTTCAGGTTCACACTACACGATTTTAGGCTGGTTTTTCAGTCGCCGACTGTAACTGTGGTCGGAGGCAAATCGGGGATCACTCGGCGCTCGCTCAGTCGTGTAGTGTGAACTGCTGAAAGACGCTCGCCGAGTGGTCGCCAACTCATCGCAGACGACCGGCAGATATCTAGCATGTTTAATATGTAGCCCAGTCGGCGACTGTGAGTCAACAGCAGCGTCTAGCTTCATACAACTTTACTACAACACTGTGTTTAAGTTATTGTGACAGCACTGGAGAAATAGTGCGATTGACTATATCTATGTTCACTGCAACGGAGAGATGAAATAATTCTGGCAACTAGGGACTATGGAGTTGTTAAACGGTAAAAAAAAAAAAATAATAATAATAACAAAAATGTGGAGTACATGTACATAGTTTTTTTTTCTTCTTCGTGGTGTTGCTGGTTCTCGCGAGTTTCGTTTTCGTGTTCTCGTGTTTTTGGACGGCAGCCAGATGAGTCGGCGATTCCCCAGTCGTGTAATTCGTGAGCCCGCGTCGCCG
This sequence comes from Brachyhypopomus gauderio, assembly GCF_052324685.1. Classification (NCBI taxonomy): domain Eukaryota; kingdom Metazoa; phylum Chordata; class Actinopteri; order Gymnotiformes; family Hypopomidae; genus Brachyhypopomus; species Brachyhypopomus gauderio. The sequence continues at coordinate 414,342 of NW_027506907.1, forward strand.
ATCAGTCATGTAGTGTGAAAGCCACAACAACTGAAAGACTCGCGATTACAGCACAACCAGTGTAGTGCGAACGGCACAAAAACCTGACGACTGAAAAGTCATGTAGTGTGAACCTGGCATTAGCTAGACAAGGGGGCCCTACAGTGGGAGGGGCCCAAGGCAATTGCCTAGCAACGCCTCTATGCAAAGACTGCCTCTGGATGTTGTGTTGGCAGTGTTGCGAATAACGCCGTTAAAAATAACGGCGTTAGGTAACGGCGTCATTTTGTCAGTAACGGGATAATATAATTAATTACTTTTCCTGTCGTTACAATGTCGTTGACGTTACTGGTCATTAAAAGCGGTGCATTAGGACCGCTGCCCAGGCTAGTGAGGAGTAACAGATCTCGATATGTCACAGTTCTGTTTAACTTAACAAGTCAGTAAGCGATTGGCTAAGGCAGCGTTATGGTAGCCAATCAGAGCCAGTGTTTTTACACGCGTGACAGAAGCACACCAGTGACGCGACGCAAACGGAGAAGAGGCAGAAATGGCGAGTCAGGAGCAAGCCGAAGAAAAATTAGCGTTTTTAAGGTGGCGATATAAACATTATTTAAGAAAATACTTGAAGTTCCTGAATGTCTACCAGACTGGGTATTTGATTTATTTAATTAAGAATAGAGGTTTTATTGTTAAGTTTACTTCTGTTGTGAACAAACCAGTTGACTCAGGTTGAGAGAATTTAATTTAATTTGATAGATGTAAATGCACTTTATATAGTGTAATCCTGCACTGGTCTGTTGATGTGCAATAAATATCAAAAGTTAAACACCTTTCTGATCTACTCATTTCAACTGCCTGTGAAAACTGCTTTTTCAAAAAATCCTTCCTCATTGGCATATAACTTTTTTTTTACTGTAATGCAAATAGTTACTTTCCCTGGTAACGAGTTACTTTTATTATAGAGTAATTCAGTTACTAACCCAGTTACTTTTTTGAACAAGTAGTGAGTAACTATAACTAATTACATTTTTAAAATAACGTTCCCAACACTGTGTGTTGGGAGGAGAAAAAACAAGCAAATAAGGAAATTGTACTTCCTGGAAAGGTACACTAGAGGGCAGCCACATGCGTTTGGTTGGAATTTGCCAAAATATGGCTCCTGAAAGTGGTTAGGCCACACTGAAAAATGCTGTTACAACTGCGTTTTGAGTTTTGGGAGGATGCTGAAATGAAACCACTTGCAATACATTCATGAGCCCAACATATAAATGTAGAGTCACATCATGTGACCTCTTGAAAAGACAACACAGTTGAGCAATACTGTTGCTTTGACTGGACACCAAGTTAAATGTCTCTAGCCTTGTCTGGTGACGTTCGGAACACTTGAGCTACAGAAGTCAGAACTGTGGATGAAGGAAAACCACAATTCAAAGCTAAACTGAAAGATAACTGTTTTGACACTATGAGTATAACCAAGGAAAAACCTATCATGGAAAAAGCCAGGAAAACTTAGGGTCAACGAGGCTTATGTAGGAGCAAATGTAATACCTGTATGCTTTGTTCCCAAGATCATGTATTGGAGATGGAAAAGAGAAATATATAGGGAGAAGATGTCCATGGGGAGATGATATTCTTTCTAAAGGACAAAGGGAACTGTTTTGGTTGCTTATGCATTGAATATTTAAGCAAGGATTGCTTGACTCATAAAATGCAACCAACAACATCCCAGCATTCCTCTCATAAGTCTAAAAGGCAAAACGGATAAAGCCGTCAGTATAGCTGGTGACTGCTCCAAGGAGTCAGTAATGAATACAGCGTTTGTTCCTCCACAAGCGTGTGATCATACAGGGGCTGGCAGTAATCACGGGATTCGATCTATTCTCCCAGTAAAATTAAAATCTAGAAAGCAACACTGTATAGACTTAGACATTCTTGTATCCAGGTACTACATGTGCCTCTTGTTCTAAAAGCCTATTGACAAAGTTTAACTTAAGTGGAAGAAAGAGAAAGATCCCTTGACTAACGATGAACTCAAGGACATCTGTCTACAGCCATGTTGTGAGTGGTTTAATCTACAAGGCGACCATTTTCAGCCCTTCCCGAGGGCTGTTGTCATAAGACAATGCCTGTGATCACAGCCAACATAATCAAGATCAAATAATCAAATTAATCTGATTATGTGGCTAAATGGCCTTGTTTGCATGGTGTTTGCGCTCATTCCATTCCAGCTTTGGAGTTATTAACTGGTACCAATGATTCCGAGTTGCTTGAGCTATTGGGTTAAATAGCCACGGGGAAGTACCCCATGCAGCAAGGACCCTGTTGGGGTGGGTCAGTAATGGATCATTTGGAGAATGTTGTTCTAAGCATTACAATGTGCATTTCCAGCTCTTAAAGGTGAACAGATTCTCCATAGAAACATTGTAACAAATAGGCTACTGACAACTCAAAATGAACATAAAGGGCATCTGAAGGAAATGTCTATAGAGAGGATCTGAAGTAACTCATGAATGAATGGGACTCATGGATGACTAGGCATTACATTTTGAACTTACCACTCAAACAGGATAACGTCATCATGCCAAACAATCTCTGTATTGCTGAACAGCGCATCCTAGGATTGAAGAGAAAGTTTGAGAAGCACGAAAATATCCAGCAAGAATATACTCGTTTCATCGATGATGCCACCGAGAAAGGTTATGCTAAAAATGTACAAGACCAGCTAAACTGTTCAGATGGCAAACTTTTGTACGACCCCCATCATGGAACATTCCAGTGGCAGCTGGGACAAAATATTCTAGATGAGGAATTTGTGACGTTGTTTCAGCAACGATCCCACTACAACTTACAGTAACAAACCACCTCTGCTCTATGAATTAGCCAGAAATTATCACATATCACTAAAAATCAACAGACTAGTGACAATTATCATAGGTTTCAGCTTTACATGCTAAGTAAAATAATATAATTTGCAATGTGATTTTATGATGTGTAGATTAACTTGTGTGGCACATTTAGTTTATAGCCTATGTGGATTTAAGTTAAGCTGTAGCCTACATCTTATTTTGAGATGTGAAGATGCTTCTATTAACATTCACAGTGAAAAATAGTTGAATATTTTGTTAAATAATAGATTTTTTACAACAACTGGAAGGCTCGTATTTTCTAAGTTATGCAATAAACTGGGTATCAAAAGGGAATGCCCCTACTTACACAAAACAACTGCCTAAACTTAGCAGTTGTAAAGCGATCTCATCTTCCCTGAGTTTGCCAGGACCACCATTAAAACACAAAGCTAAATATGGTTAGCAAGTCACTAGCTCAACAAGTTAAAGTTAACCAAGTTTACTTAGGCAAACTAACCGCTAACTAATACTGGCGCAAACATAGATTTAGTTAGCTTAGCTATCAAATACCATAAAATACACATTGTACAATTTGAGTAGCTAACTTGCTTAGCAAGTTAATCAGCAACATGTAGTTTCTTCACCAGTATCTCTTTTCTCAAATGGATTTTGAATGTGGGGTCATGAGTGTCACGTTATATAGTTTGAGGCATGAGCGGGTAAGTAACCGACGGGCACCATTTATGAGACAACAGACGACTCTCCTCACAGACCTCAAACTCCACCCCTCTCGCCCACATTCACCATGGGCTATACCCCTTTTCAATCTTATGTGGTGTAAGGGAATTTGTGATTTACTGTCTGTGACCCTCAGACAGAACACTCTGACATTCAGTTCACTCCCTTATCTGTGTGTCTGCTCCTCAGTTAGAACCTCTCTCTTTCTCACTGTATACCTCTCTCTCTCCCTGTACTTTCCACTGTCCCTAGATCCAGTCTACTGTACATCCTCTCCTGATAAGGAGAACACCAATCATACATATGTTTTATAATTCTTACCCAGTTGTGTTAAGACACATCTTCTTCGTTCTGTATTTAACTACATGTATTATCATTAAGCTTTGGAACTCTTTCCTGACACCCGTGTGTTGTGAATCTGTTCTCCTGGGGCCAGCTACGGAACTCTGAGGGCTGTAAAAATTTATAATCCAAATTATTAACCCTGATGGTTTTGGTCTATGTCTGAAAGATGACTCCAAAAGAAAATAATCCTTAACAATTTGGGGGCTCGTCCAGGATCTTTCTAGGTAAGCTTTTCATTTGTCTATGAAGGATCGTTTAGCACTTTTGACCTTCTGAAACGGGTTGTTTCTGCTCCTCTACCACTGCGAGTAAGTAAGTGATCGAGAGAGTGATGTATCTGTTTCCGCTCCTCTACTGCTGCGAGTACGTTAAGTCTTATCGTAGTGGCGTGTGGGTGATTAATGTAACGAATAAATACACCCCGCTGATCTAGAGAGTGATGTGTTTTTGTGTGCACTGTTTGGGAGTACTAATCCCTGGTTGATTTGCCCGGAACGTCAATAGAGGCATTTAAATTGTATATTTGAGCTGTATTTCTTTCTATTGTTTTGATTAACAACTGTTGTTGTTAAAACTTTTATTCTTTTATTGTAGTACTGGGAGCGCCCTTAAGACATGGGGTATAATAATAGCCACACCTGATTGATCACACTGGGCACCTGAGTCATGTACTCCAAATGACTCTATTCTGGTCCGATCCCCAGACAGTAGGATAGCACTTTCAAGTCTTGTCTACCATTTCTTGTGCGATATGTTCATGGCATTACACATATCGCCCAAAGGGGGGTTGTTTAGATGATTGGTGATTCATATTGATTAAGAAATAAACAAACAAACAAAACTATGCTTATACCTGAGCATGTTTGGGCAAGTATTTACACCCCATGAGTTAAGAGCTCTCCTGGTGTTTCATTTTTCAGGTTAAGGTCACTAATGGTGTTTCTTTTTCAGGTGACCTGGATGTGTTAGATGGTGAATACACGTCTCTCCTCATATAAACATAATGGTTTTCATGTTAACATGTCTAGTTCTTTGCCTCTGCCTGCAGATAAACCTATTCCTGATGTCTCAGTGAGCCCTCATGCCTGTGCTATGTTCTAGCTCCACCCTTTTAGCTGTGCTACAGTAGGTAGATCTGCTGGAGCCTTGCACACTACCCAGCTGGCACACGACCGACCTTCAACGTTGAAATGTGGTTGAAATATAATTGAAATACTGTCTGTTGTTGTTTCAACGTTGAAACAACGTTGAATCAACGTGTAATGTTAAATGGTTGCGCAAACGTTGAACTATTAACGGTGAATCAACGTTTAATGTTAAATGGTTGCGCAAACGTTGAACTATTAATGGTGAATCAACGTAATATCTTCAACCTGCCTTTGTATTACCATTTCAAGTTCAAAAAACACATACAATAAAAAAGTACAAACAACACTTTGGCATTGGCTGAGGGTTTTGAAAGAGGTATTAATTATTATTAGTAGTAGTAGTAGTAATAATAATAATAATAATATTAATATAATTTTTTTTAATTAATTCGTCCAAAAACGTCGTCAAAAACAGGCAGGTATTAACCAGGAAGACAACATCAGGCATTTAAACAGTTTTAAATGTTTTGAGGCAGAAACAAAACTTCGCAATGACAAATCAACAGGTTTAAAGAGAGTTTGCAGGGTAGTCGTGGCCTGGCGGTTAGGGAACTGGTCTTGAGACCGGAGGGTCCTGGGTTCGAGTCCCAGACTTGAGGCCATGACTGAGGTTGTGTGGTGGTACTCCGAGTAAAATTAAAGACTAAAAAAAAATAAAATTGTTCTTTTTTCATTATGGCATACAGTTGTTTTTATCCTCTGTCCCATGCAATTTTGAGCATCATGAACGTGAATTTTATGGTTTATTCAAGGTTGAATGTATGACGTTGAAACGACGTTGTCATATCAACGTTGATTCACCTTTCAAAATCGACACAAAATCCAACGTTGATTCAACCATCACTTTCGACGTTGATTCAACGTCGATTCAACGTTGAAATGCCTGCTGGGTATAGTCCATTAATTTATACTTCTCTGTACTAAGACATGTCTAATCATCTTGTCTCTACTCTTGCTGAGGTAAACCTTCTCCTGACGTCATGCTGCTACTGAGTCTCAATCTGTTTCAGCTGTTATGGTGTCTCCAAACATCCACTGATGTCTCCCTCCTTCACACCAACTCCACTGCACTGGACAGATGTTTCTGTTTCAGACACACATTCACCCAGCAAACCATGACTAGAATTTCTAGAAAACTGGAATGCACATTCTTTTCTTTGTTTTTCTTACTTATTTTACTGTTTGCTGAATAACAATTACATTATCGTCATGTCTGTTGACATGAAGAGGATGTCCACCAGAAGAGGATGGGTCTCCCCTTTGAGTCTTGGTTCCTCTCAACGTTTCTTCTTCATGCTCTAGGGAGTTTTTCCTTGCCTCTATCGCCTTTGGCTTGTTCACTGGGGACTGGGACTTGTACTTGGACATATGTAAAGCTGCTTTGTGACACCTGTTGTAGCACTATACACTGTCTACCTCTCTCTCTCCCTGTACTTTCCACTACCCCTAGATCCAGTCTACTGTACCTCCTCTCCTGATAAGGAGAACACCAATCATACATATGTTTTATTATTCTTACCCAGTTGTGTTAGGACACATCTTCTTTGTTCTGTATTTAACTACATGTATTATCAACTTTAGAACACTTTCCTGACACCTGTGTGTTGTGAATCTGTTCTTCTGGATCCAGCTATGGAGGCGTACAAATTTATAATCCAAATTATGAACCCTGATGGTTTTGGTCTATGTCTAAAAGTTGACTCCAAAAGAAAATAATCCTTAACATGTGGGTGGGTCATAACGACTACGCCACAATGAGCAACCGTGTACATCATCGTCAGTAACGTCTGTACTCCACCACTGAGTTTTAGCCATCAAATTCGAGGATGCTAATTGGCTAAATTTATGTCACTATGCGAATTGTGTCAGCACAGCAATTGGTTGTGCTGCCGCTCTGATTTGATTACATGTTTCACTGCAGAAGAAAGGGAGAATTAACTAGGAAGCAAATTTCTCCAAATATACACTACGTACAAAATATTAGAGATATTGGGCTTTTGGGTGAAATTTCAGGATGAATTTAAAATGCACTCTAACTTTTAAGGTTTCTGAAATAGTTTCAAGAGTCAAGACGTAGATCATAGCCTTCAGGGTTCATAGACAGGATTATGAATTTGTACAGCCCTCAGTGCTCCATTGTTGGCCAGGAGAACAGATGCACAACACACGGGTGCCAGGAAAGAGTTCCAGAGTTTAATAATAACACATGTAGTTAAATACAGGATGAAGAAGGCGTCAACACCATTCGGTAAGAATAATAAAACATGTATGATTGGTGTTCTAATTATCAGGAGAGGAGGCACAGTAGATTGAATCTAGGGGTAGAGGAAAAATACAGGGAGAGACAGGGAGACGGAGAGAGAGAGACAGATGGACAGACAGAGAGATAGAGAGAGGGGGGGGGTGGGGAGAAGTTCTAACTGAGGAGCGGACACAGATAAGGAAGTGAACTGAGTGTCCTATGGGTCACAGACAGTAAATCACAAATCCCTTACACTAACCTTTACAGGTGACCTTCCCTAAACATTTTAATACACATGTCCAACCATTTAAGTACTTTTTGCACAGCCTGCTGTTCTCTAACAATGCTTAACCGCAAAATTCACAAAGGTGTTTGATCCACGAATGGACCAATACATTTCCTGGTTCAATTAGTTATTTACACAGTCCTCCTCATTATGCTGTTCACATAGACGACACCTAACAGTTGATGAACATCACCTCGCCATTATGAGGCTTCAAGCAGAACGTTCTCAAATGGAAGTGACCACTGAGCTTAGAGTGTCATCAGCAGGTTGTAATAGGGATAAAGAGAGAAGGGAGGAGTCACAGAAAGGCATATGAGTGGACGTCCTTTGGCCACATTCAACACTGATGGGCGCTTCATTGTGAGCAGTGCCATGAACCGTATGATGAATGCTATACAATTCCAGGCATGTTAAAGGGAGGTGAGAGACAGACCATTAGAAATCATTTACATCACAGTGGTTTGTGTGCTAGACAACCTGCAAGGGTACCTGACCACACCACCAGACACAGGCATCATCGTCCTGCATGGGCCAGGGAGCATTTATGGCCTGGCAGTTAGGGAACTGGTCTTGTGACCGGAGGGTTGTGGGTTCGATTCCCAGACAGGCCATGACTGAGGTGCCCCTGAGCAAGGCACCTAACCCCAACTGCTCCCTGGGCGCCAGGCTAGGGCTGCCCACCGCTCTGGGCACGTGTGATCCATAGCCCCCTAGTAATCACTAGTGTGTGTGTGTGTGTTCTGACTGCACAGATGGGTTAAAAGCGAAGGAAAAATTTCGATTGGGGTATAAAAATCACAATTGACAAAATATGGCACATTTCACATTTATGCTGCATGAGGGACCAGTGGGCCTCAGTGCTGTTCACTGATGAAAGTCTATTCATGCTGAGCAGAAATTATGGCTACCAGTGATGTTGAAGACGTAAAGGAGAGCACCATGCATCAGCCACAACTTTTTGTTTTTCCATAAAGCCAAATATCACTTTTTGTGAGTAGTGTATGTTCAAATAGTTATTGTGTATTTGAGCACATTCATACTTAATACACATAGTTATTGAATATTTAAGAATTTAAAATATTTATTTTATCAGTTAGAGAATGCACACACTAGCAACCTCTATTGGTTAGCTACAACTGGAGTATACCATACCTGAAGAACACCTGAGTGTATGGACTGTGGATATGAATACAGGAATACATCTGTGAACCACCAGATCAACCTAAACTTACCAGTTCCTTCTAGTCTAGACCTTGCATTCGTGACTGACATCAAATCCACAGTGTCTATAACAGCATTGGGCTGAATGAATGAACAGGTGAATTGAAAAGTCTGATTTATTTGATTTTGCAATAGGCAAATGCATTCAGTGTTGAAAAGTGTACTTTTCACTGTGACTTCACACTGTCCATGTTTCTGATGCTATTGAATTGCACTATGGCATTGTTGTATGTTCATGTTTCCTTTTGACTTGAAAAAGCAGTAGTGGCTTCACTCATGCAAATGACCAGCCCTCATGCAAATGACCAGCCCTCATGCAAATGACCAGCCCTCAGTCAGAGCTCAGCGCTGTGGTGCTGCCTATTTCCGTATACAAAATGCTTAGAATAGAAATGCAACTGTGACTGAAAGACTTCAATGCATCAAAACATACAGAATCTCAACCATCAAAGACGCAACAGACATTAAGTAATGGGAGAACATTACCACTTACTAAAGTTTTGCAGATGATGCATCTAGAGGACTAAAGATGTTAAAGCTGGTCACAAGGAAAATATGGTTGAACTCAAAATGGTGCTATAGGTGAAGCACGTTTTAAAGGAATCGAGCGAAAAAAAAGAATAGTTGGAAACTTCTGACATGTCTTGCAATGTAGAACAGGACATGAAGGAGATCAAGTCTTCGGAAGTGCAGCAAAGCGCGTTCACAGCCGATCTTTAAGAAGCAGAATGACTGATTGTCCTTTTCTCTCAGCAGGGTCAACAGTGAAATTGTTCCACTACCCTCTGGAAAACCTGAGGTAAGAAGAACAGTGCCACCCACATTCTGATATTTTAACTAAGGACCAACATATCTCCAACCTCATTTTAAAGCATATTCATGAGCAAATAATACATGGTGGAAGACATCGCATGCTTTCCAAATACTGAATAATTCATGCTAATGGAGCAGCCAGAAAAGTTGTGTTTTTTGCCAACAAAGGAAAATTGGGTGAGCAAAAAATGGTGGGCTTGCCCAGCGACTATGTTGGAGCTAAATACTTTGATGCGTTTGGAAATGAAAAGACGCTCAGTTGTATAGCAGTATGGAGTTCTTTTTAGTATGGAGTATGAAGTACATATGGTGTCCATATGGAGTATAGCCATTAGATATCGAGTGTTCATTGGACACAAATGCATGTGTTAATGCTAGTTGCAGGTCTTACATTTGAGATCTGAAAATGGAACCAACTTTGTTGAAGCAAAAAGAGAATGAAGCTCTTTCTAAACTGAATCATGTCAATAAAAAAAGTAAGTAAAGACATAATTTTCCTTTTTGCAGGAAGGCATCAAATTGAGCTGTAACTCACCACAAGCCTCACATGGAAAAAAATCATTAGGCTAGATTGAAAGGCACTAGCTTCAATTTTACACTAAACGATGAAGGTTTGTAGAGTATTGTGTGAAGTGGAACCAGTTGTAAATGACAAACTCAAAACTATCTGAATATCCTAATGACCTTGAACCGCTTACACCGAATCTCATGTGAAAAATCTCTCCTTTTTTACATACCTTTCATCTGTATGTAAAAAACAAAACAGAAACAGGTACAAATCATATCTGACCTTTTTTTGGAAGTTATGGAATTATGTAAAGACCAACTTATGCCTGTCCTTATGCACACCCTGTTTCTGTGAATATTGTGCATGCACTGCAATTATAGATTGCTGTCTCCTTTATGGCATTTAAAACTGTTAATTTCCTCCCACCATTAAAAATTAGAGGCCAATGTATAGGAGCCAGTTTACTGTTTATTCACATTTTGCTCTGTTTGTGCTTGACTACATGGGGCTCTAAACTGACTCCATTGTAGGTGCAGTTGTCTTACAAGGTCGCAGCAACATGGATTGCATTCAGTGCGAAGTTTCTTCACTATAATGGAGAATTTTGATCAAGATATTTTTATGTTTTGTAAGGTATGGCTGTGTGATTCGTCACTCTAGCTTGTGACGAGACCAGACAGAGTCAGAGCCAACCTGCTTCACTGCTGACCCGTTTGTTCTTTTAACTTGGCTTTATAGGAAAGTCATTAAATTTCATGTTTAATTAAATGTTCCATTAATTGTATTTTACTCTCTGTTGCAAGATTATGGGTGTTTCTGCAATCCATCCCCTTCGTGGGGGATGTTCATGGGGATTTCATGGAGATATCTGAAGAGCTATCATCACTAAATTTACTTAGTCCCATTGTCCCAGCCTCAGCAATGTGTGTTTTCTCATGTTTGTAAATATAGACTCACGCCATGTCGAAGGTGGACCCCTGGAAAGACGGTTTACGTAGTACAAATAGTGTGGCGGCTGTGTAGGGTGGCCGAGGGTTTGATTCGTTCCAGTAACGATCACGCTCCATCACAGGGAGATCCCCATACATCTCATCCACCGCCATCATGGAGACCTGCAGGGATACGCACACACGCACACGCACACACACACACACACACACACACACACACACACACACACACACACACAAAAGCTTTGTTTGGTTCAAAAGACATGAGTGACTGACTGACTGACTGACTGACTGAATGAATGAATGAATGAATGAACAAATGAATGTGTACCTGGAAGTTCCTGTCTATAAGCCAGTTGGATTCAAAGTCATCATCGTCCTCACCAAATGGGTTAATCAACTGCTCTGCCACCTGTTCATCAAGGTTAACCCATAACCATCAACATGCACACTAAACAAAAATATTTACATAAATACATTTTTAAATTAAGGATTTAAATAACATGTTTTATATCTGGTGAATCCCATATCACAATCCCAGTAATTTATTATTTAAAAAATTTTCACGAGGAAACATACAGTCATGGCCGAAAATGTTGGCACCCCTGAATTTTTTGCAGAAAATTAAGTATTTCTCCCAGAAAATTATTGCAATTACACGTTTTGTTATACACATGATTATTTCTTTTGTGTGTATTGGAACAACACAAAAAACAGAGGAAAAAAAGGCAAATTTGACATAATTTCACACAAAACTCCAAAAATGGGCCAGACAAAATGATTGGCACCTTTTCAAAATTGAAGGTAAATAACTTTGTTTCAAGCATGTGATGCTCATTCAAACTCACCTGTTATAAGTAACAGTTGTGGGCAATTTAAAAATCACACCTGAGACCAGATAAAAAGGAGAGAAGTTGACTCAATCTTTGCATTGTGTATCTGTGTGCGCCACACTAAGCATGGAGAACAGAAAGAGGAGAAGAGAGCTATCTGAGGACTGTCTGTGGAAAAATATCAACAATCTCAAGATTACAAGTCCATCTCCAGAGATCTTGATGTTCCTTTATCCACGGTGGGCAACATAATCAAGAAGTTTACAACCCATGGCACTGTAGGTAATCTCCCTGGATGTGGACGGAGGAGAAAAATTGATAAAAGGTTGCAACGCAGGATAGTCCGGATGGTGGATAAGCAGCCCCAATCAACTTCCAAAGAAGTTCAAGGTGTCCTGCAGGCGCAGGGTGCATCAGTGTCAGCCCGAACTATCCGTCGACATTTGAATGATATGAAGTGCTATGGCAGGAGACCCAGGAGGACCCCACTGCTGACACAGAGACATAAAAAAGCTAGACTGCAGTTTACCAGAATGTATGTAAGTAAGCCAAAATCCTTCTGGGAAAACATCTTGTGGACAGATGAGACCAAGGTGGAGCTTTTTGGTAAAACACATCATTCTACTGTTTACCTAATACGGAATGAGGCCTACAAAGAAAAGAACACAGTACCTACAGTCAAATATGGTGGAGGTTCAAAGATGTTTTGGGGTTGTTTTGCTGCCTCTGGAACTGGGTGTCTTGACTGTGTGCAAGGCATCATGAAATCTGAAGATTACCAAAGGATTTTGGGTCACAATGTAGGGCCCAGTGTCAGAAAGCTGGGTTTGCATCCTAGGTCATGGGTCTTCCAGCAGGACAATGACACCAAACATACTTCAAAAAGCACCCAGAAATGGATGGAAACAAAGCTCTGGAGAGTTATAAAGTGCCCAGCAATGAGTCCAGATCTAAATCCCATTGAACACCTGTGGAGAGATCTTAAAACTGCTGTTGGGAGAAGGCACCCTTCAAATATGACAGACTTGGAGCACTTTGCAAAAGAAGGGTGGTCCAAAATTCCAGTTGAGAGGTGTAAACAGCTTGTTGATGGTTATAGGAAGCGATTGATTTCAGATATTTTTTCCGAAGGATGTGCAATCAAATATTAAGTTGAGGGTGCCAATAATTTTGTCTGGCCCATTTTTGGAGTTTTGTGTGAAATTATGTCAAATTTGCCTTTTTTCCCTGTTTTTTGTGTTGTTCCAATACACACAAATGAACTAAACATGTGTATAACAAAACATTTGTAATTGCAATAATTTTCTGGAAAAAAATACAGGGGTGCCAACATTTTCGGCCATGAATGTATTGCTATCTGTGAAAATTAGTTTCATTATTAATTTAAAAGTCTTCTTCGTCTTTCGGCCATTCCTGTTTAGGGGTCGCCACAGCGGGTCAAACTCCTCCATCTGGCCCTGTCTTGAGTGTCCTCCTCTGACACACCAGCCACTCTCATATCCTCTTCCACTGCATCCATAAACCTCCTCTTAGTTCTACCTCTCCTCCTCTTGCCTGGAAGTTCCATCCTCAAGACCCTCCTACCAATATACCTCTCCTCCCTCCTCTGTACATGTCCAAACCATCTCAATCTCGCTTCTCTAACTTTATCTCCAAAACAAGCTACATGTGCTGATCCTCTAATAAACTCATTTCTGATCCTATCCTTCCTTATCACTCCACATGAGAATCTCAACATCTTCATCTCAGACACCTCCATCTCCCTCACCTGTCTCTTTGTCAGTGCCACTGTCTCCAGTCCATACAACATAGCAGGTCTCACTACTGTCCTATAGATCTTTCCTTTCCTTCTAGCCGACACCATTCTATCACAGATCACCCCAGACACTTGATGCCATCCACCCCACCCTGCCTGCACTCTCTTCTTTACCTCTCTTTGACTTCCTCCATTACTCTGTACCCTCGACCCTAAGTAGGTAAACTCGTCAACCTTCATCAAATCAACTCCTTGTAACTGGACCTGTCCACCGTCTGCCCTCTCATTCACACACATGTACTCTGTTTTACTCCTGCTCACTTTCATTCCCCTGCTCTCCAAAGCATATCTCCATCTTTCCAAGCTCACCTCCACCTGCTCCCTACTCTCACTACAGATCACAATGTCATCAGCAAACATCATAGTCCAAGGGGACTCCTGCCTAACCTCGTCCGTCAGTCTGTCCATGACAATTGTGAACAGGAAGGGACTCAGGGCTGATCCCTGATGTAGTCCTACCCCCACTTTAAACCCGTCTGTCATTCCTACCGCACATCTCACTGCTGTCACACTGTTCGCATACATATCCTGCACCACCCGCACATACTTTTCTGCTACTCCTGACTTCCTTATTATTAATTAAAAAGTAAAAATAAATAAGTTTTAATTCAAAGATAAATTATTAACACAGTTAAACAGCAGCACAACAAGTACAATAATAGAGAAAGAAGGTGAAAGGTCATTGGTACCAACCTTAAGCCAGCCAGCATAGAAGAAGAACTGGAGCAGGGTGAAGATGGGAACATATAGGTCAAGGTCATGACCCGGGTAACCCCGGCTAGGGTCCAGAAACTGACGGCCAATCAGACACACCAGAAAGAAGCTGTAAACGGCCAGCGTGACCACCTAAGGCAGCAGAGAGGACACGAGTTTTCGGGTGGACAACTCCTGGAAAGTCTTGAGTGTTTACGCTGAGATTTGTTAACATTTAACATCGCACACTTGAAAATATAAAGTGTTTAGCTTGCCCACAATCAACATTAAACGTTAATTAAACGTTAAAGGTTAACTTGATTTCCTTGTTTAGTTTTACGTGTGTTTTACGAAACACTTAAAACATTATTGCATTTGCCCCAACACCCATTGACATGCACACGTTTCTCACCTGTGTGTACACAAGAGGCACGCTGATCATGTCAAAGTGGAAGAGCATGCTGCATTTCCCCCTGAAGTCGTTCAACTCCTACAAATGATGATGAAGACAAGACACTTTGCATATGCTTTGGATGCCACTGCCTTATTCAGCCAGTAATTCTTGTTGATTTAACCACGTTAGTTATTTTTATTTAGTTAAATGTAATCTGCTTTTTTTTTCTTAAGTTGTTGTCCTCTTTATATACGTCGTTAGCGTATTATTAAATTGTCATTGGATCAGTCTTAGCAGGCAAGACATCCCGTCCCTTTATTCTCTCTCCCAGCCTGTGGTCTCTCTCATGTGGTCTCTCTCAGCCTGTGGTCTCTCTCATGTGGTCTCTCTCAGCCTGAGGTCTCTCTCAAGTGGTCTCTCTCAGCCTGTGGTCTCTCTCATGTGGTCTCTCTCATGTGGTCTCTCCCAGCCTGTGGTCTCTCTCATGTGGTCTCTCTCATGTGGTCTCTCTCATGTGGTCTCTCTCATGTGGTCTCTCTCATGTGGTCTCTCCCAGCCTGTGGTCTCTCTCATGTGGTCTCTCTCATGTGGTCTCTCTCATGTGGTCTCTCTCATGTGGTCTCTCCCAGCCTGTGGTCTCTCTCATGTGGTCTCTCCCAGCCTGAGGTCTCTCTCAAGTGGTCTCTCTCAGCCTGTGGTCTCTCTCATGTGGTCTCTCTCATGTGGTCTCTCCCAGCCTGTGGTCTCTCTCATGTGGTCTCTCCCAGCCTGTGGTCTCTCTCATGTGGTCTCTCCCAGCCTGCGGTCTCTCTCATGTGGTCTCTCTCATGTGGTCTCTCTCAGCCTGAGGTCTCTCTCAGCCTGTGGTCTCTCTCATGTGGTCTCTCCCAGCCTGCGGTCTCTCTCATGTGGTCTCTCTCAGCCTGTGGTCTCTCTCATGTGGTCTCTCTCAGCCTGTGGTCTCTCTCATGTGGTCTCTCTCAGTCTGAGGTCTCTCTCATGTGGTCTCTCCCAGCCTGTGGTCTCTCTCATGTGGTCTCTCCCAGCCTGTGGTCTCTCTCATGTGGTCTCTCTCAGCCTGTGGTCTCTCTCATGTGGTCTCTCTCAGCCTGAGGTCTCTCTCAGCCTGTGGTATCTCTCATGTGGTCTCTCCCAGCCTGCGGTCTCTCTCATGTGGTCTCTCTCAGCCTGTGGTCTCTCTCATGTGGTCTCTCTCATGTGGTCTCTCCCAGCCTGTGGTCTCTCCCAGCATGTGATCTCTCTCAGTCTGAGGTCTCTCTCATGTGGTCTCTCTCATGTAGTCTCTCCCAGGCTGCGATCTTTCTTAGTCAAGGCTGAAGGGATCCTTTTTTTTTTAATCTAAAAAAGTTAGTGTTCACTTTTTCACTTTTCAGGCCTAGTAAACTTTACTTTTGCTCTTACCTTTTGTTTGGCACCATCTTAAAATATTTAAATCTATGCACTTAATCGTTAAATTCGCACCCTGCCCTACCGCCACTACCTCCCCATCTACAGACAACCTGTGTGTGTGTGTGTGTGTGTGTGTGTGTGTGTTCAGCAGCAGTATAAGTGACACAGACATAGGCCCTATACAAATTCTATAAACTGGTTGGTTTTGATTGGTTGATCACCTCCAAAAGCAACTTGTAAGTATTGTCGTCTTTAATTCTTCCCTCAGATCGAGCGTCGGCTGCTAGATTAGTGAACCACACGCATGGAATCCAGTATTTATTATAGGGAGAGTGCAGACTCTCAAACTTCTTTCTCTCTTCACGTGTCATGAAGCCTACATGCAGAGATAGAGAGAGAGACGCAAAAATTTTTACCTTCGTATGGAAGGTTAAACACGTCCGCCTTTTAATGTTAAATTATTCAGCCAGCATGAACTACCATTCGTAGGGGCAATAAATAAATTACCTGCTTCCACCACATGATCCATTGTGGGGAAACGCTTGAAAACGGCGGTGCTTACAGATCGCAGGATGAGGATAGCGGACAGGCTGGCATACCGCATAAGCGTGCGTCGCAGTAACCTGCCGCGCTCGTCCCCGCCGTGTAAAGCTCCAGAGAGCGTGCACATAATCCTGTCCGGGAACGGGATGGAGGTGTACTGATTCCACCAGCGGTTCACTATCAAAGTAACGTAGAATCCTATAGAAATAAATACATGATGCAAAATATGAAAGAAAATTATTGCACATAATTAAGATGCTATTAGAATTCTAACACGGGTCAGTGTTTGTGTAATCATGCTTACCCAACACGAAAGACATCGGAATGAGGCTGGCGTAATGGTTGCAGTAAATTGAGAGTTTTTCAAAGTATCTCTTTTGCTGGTCTGAAAGAAAGAACCTGGAAAAAACCAAATGACAAATACAACAACTGTTGTTGTTGTTGTTGTTGTTGTTAGCTTAGTTCAATATTAGGACTATAAAAAGAAAGAAAAAAAAATCACCTGTATGTAATGCTGATTGCGGTGTACATGGCGAAAAAAGCCAAAAATTCCTTATACAAAACTTTATATATGCTTCCCTTCCACGCGAGGAGCAGTTTGGAGAAGCCACAGAAGCGCGCGTCAGACACGCTCGCGGTGTACGTCACCGTCATGACGCAGAGATAATGTACAGATTCAGAAGCGCGTATGCTGAAAATGAATTTATTACAAATAAGGCACAAAGATATTTTTTTCAAAACCAAACGAGCAAACAAAATACATAATTCATGTCTAATCTTATGCCACAGGATAACTTACTAACTGTTATATTTTATCCTATAGCTATAACCTCTAAACTATGGAATAACGTTTCAGAAAATTTTAGGGAACTTTAGATGTTTTCAAATCAAGATCAAGACGTGTTTAGGACTAGACTATAGAATCCGTTTCTTGGTTGTATTTCAGTTACATTTATATTTCATGAATTTTAGTAATGTTATTTAATCAAAGTACTTTCTTATGCAAACTTGAAATTCTAAGATTATTGTTAGGATTAAAATACTTATTTTCTGTACATTTCTGTACATGATTTCTGTACCCACTTGAAAGGCTTTGAGTAAGAGTACATAAACAAATTAAGTGATTTTTAAATATTATAAAACAAATCACGTTACTGATTTGGAGAATCCTTACCTTTAGCAACCCAATCTTAAGGGTAACAGGACGTTTAAAGTTAAATCTGCATAATAAGTCTTCCACAGAGTAGTGACACTGAGATTGTAATGTAGTTAAATTCTTCCACTGGCTTTTATTGCTTGACTTTGTACTGATAACTCGAGCGAAATTAAACGCGCCGCCTCCTCCCCTTCAGTTAAAAGGAGGGATTTCAAATAAATTAATCCTCAAACGTCTTCTGTGACCTCTTTCTGTACGATGCAAGGCCTAAAGGTTTTTTCAACAATTGAAGTTACAACTTTGTCACACAGGCAACACAATCCACAACTCTGTGCTATGAGAGAAATAACGAGAAACTCTGATGTCTCCAGATTACGCATTGTTATTAGTATTTGTTAAATTTTTTAAAATAATTAAAAGTGAACATCAACACACAAATCCCAAGCCAAAACAGCATACTTCTGTTATATTTGAGTACTTTATATAAGTGGTTCCTTGTAGTATGCTGGCCAGAGGCGCGCCCAACTGTCGGGGGCCCCGGGATAAATGAGCGCAGTGCAGAGCTCGTTAGCGCAGACTCCTGCTGCTCCGGACGCACGCGCCACTGCGCGCTTCGCGGTGTTGATGAACTGCAAGCGACAGGCCAGTTATCAGCAGTCTCGACGTTAAAGCGGTATTTTATGTATTAAATACAGTATATTTCAAAATATAAATATTTCAAATTGGTCTTAATCTCACGTGGTGGCCTCACTCTGTGAAAGAGACACACCTACTACAACCCTTAGGTAAAGTCTGACAGCGCCGTCCGAACAGGCCGTCGTACCGGTGCTGCGGGAGTCCTCGTTTGCACATATTACGGCGGAGGATTAAACGGAGGTCGCCACGGTAGCGGTCGTTTCACATCACTCCAACGGAGGAGACATTGTGATTTTTTCTTCCAAGCGCCCCATTTGACACAAGAAAGCCCTTTAGACATGACGCGCGTGACGGATGAAATAGTTCAGATGTAATTTATTTGCAACAGGCCTCGCGGAAGACTCGCATTTTGTTTGGGTTCTGGAAAGACTTCTGATTTCCAGCGAACATGGTTCAGTTGTTTAAGGGTTTAACCTTCGCTGCTTGCGCTGCTAAAGCAAAAAACGAACAGACCTCGATGGTCTGAAGTACGAATGAACCAAATTACTGGTAATGAAGATGGGCAACACAGCGCGTGTCACTGATCAGTTCCTATCCAACAATAATGCATTGCATTTCAAACTGAGAACAGTTTGATCTTGGACCAAGTTTGTTCAGGGTGGATACTCATGAAATTTTTTGCAGAGGTTAAGGTACAAGCGGTCACAGAGACGCAGCCAATTGTCATGCACAAAACGGGTGATATAGACACAATAAAAATATTTGAAAACCCTTCTATTTTTGAACATGGTCTATTGTCTACTAAAATGAAAGAAGATATTTAACTGAACTTTAAAAGCAATGAAACTGAATGTGTCTCAAGTGAACCGGTTGAGGCGTCCTGAGGCCTCCACATACACACTTGTGTTCTGCAAAAGGCAAAATATGAAGCAGTTTCCTGAACTGGAGATGTCAACAATGACCACAGAAAGTAACAAGCAAACCACACAACACCCCTACTTGAGACTTGGAAAGCTTAGAATGCGAAAAAGGCAGTGAGTGAGGTGTGTGAAAAGGTAGAGTGTGCTAGGTGTGTGTGTGTCTCTCTCTGGCGGTTAGGGAACTGGTCTTGTGACTGGAGGGTTGTGGGTTCGATTCCCAGACCTGAGGCCATGACTGAGGTGCCCCTGAGCAAGACCCTTAACCCTCAATTGCTCACTTGTATAAAAAAAAAATGAGATAAAACATAAGTCGCTTTGGATAAGGGCGTCTGCCAAATGCCTGTAAATGTAAAATGTGTGTGTACGCAAGTCAGAGTGTGTGCAAAAAGCAACAATAATGAAAGGAAAACAGAATAAAACAGGTTTATTATACGCTTCATTATGAGCAATCAGATATCCTGCTATCAAAGCAACTGAAACAGAAATAAACCTCCATGTTAATCTAACTACCACACAGCAACAGATTGCAATAATTACATACACAATAATTACAATGAGACATCTCTCACCGCAAGTATTTGGACAAAACAGAAGATGAAACTGCCCTTTAAAGATGTTTAAGATAAAGTAAGCACAGGACAAGAAGTGTGAACTGATATACAGTGTCACCGAGTAGACCCGCCCATTTCACCCGACAGCTTTAACATCCAATCCCCAAACATCATCATCATCCTCTCTGGTAACCAATCAGAAGGGGTTGAAATACCATGTTCCCTCCATTATCAAGTGCTTAAGGTGTTTTAGGACATCAATGAGATGCACAAACATTTAAAACAAAATTGGTAAAAGTGTATAGTGTCTGAATCTTAAGAGACAAAAAGAAGAACGTGATGTCCCACGACCCTCTTTAAGTAGAACTGTACAAGTCCAAGTTACATTTATAAATCAACTGTTAATCATTAGTAAATGTACATGTTGGTCACCTGGAACAAAACCTTGGAGCAGACTTATTTCAATTCATTTATTTAATTAATCTGTCCATAAATTATCCACCTCTGAGTAAACAAGCAGACAGACAGACACACACAGACACCCCGTCTGGGGTACACGTACGGCCTCAGCAGGGGTGGGGAGGGTGTGTGTTGTGTGCCTCAGTGTTTCATTGTGCCTCAACACTAAGGGACTGAGTCCTAGGAGCTCATTACAGTGCTGTAATGGCTCTCCTGAGCTCCAACCACACATTAAGAAGAAAATAAACTCTGGTGTACGACCAGGTTTCCCCAACACAGATCTCAGGGCCGACCACTCTGTTCTATAGCTGTGCTCCACCCAAATTCCCAACATTTGGTTAGAGAAGAACCATTGAACCATCTGGGGAGTCTTGAGGACTGGGTTGAGAAAAGACCAGTCTAGGGGCTTCCTGAGGACTGGGTAGAGACACATCGTTCCAGTACTCCCAACAAGATTGGAAATAAAGTGACGAGGTGAACCAGGCGTGTTTGAGCAGAGAATTCACCAAGCCGTGCTGGCCTCTGGTCCTTCGGGGTTCCAGCCGTGCACGGCCATGGACGCTCAATAAGGAGACAGAACAGAGGGAAAACGAGGACTGGCTGAAATGTTCTGGACCGTGTCCATACTCTGTTAATCAGAACACTGGTCTCTTTCAGTGTTCAGTAGACATTCTCAAATCACAAACGTCAAGAGGCAGGGGAGACTTGTTCAACTATCTTTAAAGTAGTGTTTATACTCATTTATACACAAACACATGCATAAGTGCCCATCACACAATAAAATAACTTAACGGTTCCTGAATGGAGGGAGACAAATGGAGCAAGCTGATTGGTGCAATGGAACAACTACTTATGGTGAACAAGCGAACTAGCGCAGAGCGCCGGTTCTGTACGGGACACGTGGAGTCGAGACGGATGGAGAAAGCTCAGAGCGAGAGAGCACTGCCATGGTCTTTAGTGTTGCTTCGCCTGCATCATCAGTCAGTCCAGGTGTGAGGTGGATGGGATCATCAGCGGAGATGGTGCGTAGCTGTGGATTCTGAGATGGCTAATGTACCAGAGAGCAGCATCAAAAACGTATTTGCAAAACTGTATGTGTGAGAATGTGAGAGAGAGGGATGGAGGGAGGTGTTAGGAGTCACTTGTTGGGGGGGCTGTAGGGCTCCAGGAGCTGTCTGGAGAACGTGTTGACCTTATCTGTCCCTCGTACCTCGTGGGGCAGCAGAGGCAGTTTAACTATGTGGAAATCTTCATACAGATCCTCCATCTGAAACACATGCACACACACGCGTTTACCATCAAGAGAGACCATATCACATCTCCAAAAGAAAACATCCAAAAAAAAATGAATAAATAAACCCAACAAACAAAAACATAAATTTTCTGTGAGCAGAGCTAATCACACTCATCTCAAACACCTGAGCACCTTTAACCTCCACATACACGCACCTGGTCCAGGTACTTGGACTGGATCTTGTGTCTGGCTTCGCACATCTTACATGGCCTCTCGGGGTCGGGGAAGACGAGCTGGTTGACGACGATGTTGTGCGTGTCTATGCGACACTTGGCCAGCTCCTGGATCAAACGCTCCGTCTCGTACAGGGAGAGGAACTCGGCGATGCACACACAGATGAACGTCGTCTGCTCCTGCTCAACACACGCACAGCCCGTCGTCACTCAGGGCCCAACCTGCTCCACATATACTGGAGCCACACGACACCCAGGGCCTGCCCCAGATACACAGATCAGTAGATACCTGGTTTTCAAGGTCTTAACATTAAAACAAGTCTCCCTGGTTATATTGTGAGGGTTTCACATTCACAGATCCCAACATAGTGTAAATTCCAACTATCTCCCTTAGACCGGTCAGCAGCATCAGTGCGCCGTGGCATAACTCACCGGATCTTTAAACTGCTCGCTGACGGAGCGAATAACAGGAAGAGTCTCCTCCAGTTTAGATGCAAGCTGATCTGCATTCATATCCCCTAGCCCAAGCATATTACACATCTTAAAAAAGAAAAAAAAAAAAAACAACAGATTAGACTACATTCCCCACAATGCAAGTACAACATTTCCCATCATGCAGTGCTGCAGACCTGGGAGATGAAGGGGCTGATCTGGTTCTTGATCTGCATGAGACGGCCCAGGCCGCGCTCCACTATGGTGGGGAAGTTGAGCAGACGCAGCGTGTGGCCTGTGGGAGCCGTGTCGAACACCACCACAGAGAAATTCATCCCCTTCACCAACCTGTGGCAGGGCAAGATGGCCAGGTCACACACACACACACACACACACACACACACACACACACACACACAAACACACACACACACAAACACACACCTCAAAAGGCTGGTGTTGAAAAGAGAAGGAGAGAGATAACTAATGGCCTGGGTGCATATGTTGCCATCTAGTGGTCCACACGTGAGCCTATTTTATGAACTTTATTTTATTTTACTAATGTTGTCCAACAACCACTTGTTTCTTAAAATGGAAAAAATTGATCTATTTGAGATGCTCCTGGCTAAACAGATGAGACCCTGGTTGTCAAGGCATCTGACCTCATGACCTCCGCGTAGCTCATGGCTTCATCGATGCCGGGAAAAGCACTCATGGCCTCTTGCATCATCTTCTTGCCCATTGACAGCATGTTGTCCTCTTCAAAAAACTCATCCGGCAGCTCGGCCACCCCCAGACTAGGGTCAATCTCCTGCAGGGACAGAGAGCAGATGAATTTGAACATTTCCTGACCTGCCTGATCAATCAGTCTAACCTACTTGTGTTCCCTGACTAAACCGCTCGTCTCAACTCAGAGGTTCCAAGTTCAAGGGTCCAGGGGCTCGGGGGGGGGGGGGGGGGGGGGGGGGGGGGGTTTGTCAGCAGAGGACGCATGAATGCGTGCAGTGTAGGGCCTGCAACAACGACCGCAGCACCCAGGATAGACCTGCTCCTGCTTTCAGTGAATATTCACTATCTAAAACTCAGCTTGCCAACACCTTAAATCAGAGTGCTTTGCTAGATTTTACAAACCAGCTAAAACCAGAATGACTCGTTTTGCGCTGCCATGTGAGATGACTAACTGTCATGACGGACCGTCATGAGCACCGATTAAGAGCACGAACGTGATCCGTCATACACACAAACATGCACACGCAGTAGACGTGATCTGTCATAAATCCAAACACACATGCAATCAGCAAAGGTCTTCTCCGTCACATGATTCGACCCTGAACCTAGCAGAACATTTTGAAGAACATTAGGTCTGAACATCTGGTTTTTAATGCAATATCTACCGGTACATAGGGGTATGGAGACCCAATTCCAACAACCATCACTCCAGTGTTCTAATGGTACACTGTGTTTGCTAACTGTGTAAGAAGACTATTGGATGTTTAGAAAACCCTTGTGCAAGTAGGTTAGCACAGCTAAAAACAGTTTTGCTGATTAGAGAAGCTATAAAACTGACCTTCCTTTGAGCTAGTTGAGAATCTGGAGCATTACAATTGTTGGTTCGATTAAACTCACAAAATGGCCAGAAAAAGACAACTTTCAATTGAAACAGTATATTCTTGTTGTGAGAAATGAAGGCTATTCCATGTGAGACGTTGTCAAGAAACTGAAGATTTCAGTTTACATTTCATCTACAGTGAAGAGGCGACTCCAGGATGCTGGCCTTCAGGGTAGAGTGGCAAAGAAAAAGCCATATCTGAGACTGGCTAATAAAAGAAAAATATTAATATGGGCAAAAGAACACAGACATTGGACAGAGGAAGATTGGAAAAAAGTGTTATGACAGATGAATCGAAGTTTGAAGTTCACACAGATAAACATTTGTGAGATGCAGAAAAACTGAAAAGATGCTCAAAGAGTGTCTGACACCATCTGTCAAACATGGTGGAGGTAATGTGATGGTCTGGTTGCTGACACCATCTATCAAATATGGTGGAGATAATGTGATGGTCTGAGGTTGCTTTGGTGAAGGTAAAGCGGGAGATTTGTACAAGATAAAGGGGATTTTGAATAAGGAAGGCTATCACTCCATTTTACAACACAATGCCATACCCTGTGGACAGCGCTTGATTGGAGCCAATTTCATCCTGCAACAGGACAATGACCCAAAGAACACCTCCAAATTATGCACAAACTATTTAGAGAAGAAGCAGGCAGCTGGTGTTTTATCGGTAATGGAGTGGCCAGCGCAGTCACCAGATCTCAACCCCATTGAGCTCTTGTGGGAGCAGCTTGACCGTATGGTACGAAAAAAAGTGCCCATCAACTCAATCAAACTTGTGGGAGCGGCTTCTGGAAGCATGGGGTGAAATTTCTCCAGATTACCTCAGCAAATTAACAGCTAGAATGCCAAAGGTCTGCAAAGTTTAAAGTAGAAAATTATTATAAAAAAAAAAAAAAAAAAAAACATTATTTCCAATCTTGTCAATGTCTGGACTATGAGATTTCAGGGAAAGCAAACTTGTCTAGGTGACCCCAAACTTTTGAACAGTAATGTACATTTATGATGTTAATATCTAGACAAAGATGTGGTGAGCAGGACCCCGAACTCACCATGGCGAATAGGTTGTCATAACCCTTCACTTTGGTGGGGACCTTGGAGAACTTCTGGTCAAAGGCATCAGAGATGTTGTGTGCTGGGTCAGTGGAGATGATGAGGACACTCTCCCGAACAGCAGCCAGCTGGACAGCCAGGCTGCAGCTGAATGGGGAGAGAGAGAGAGAGAGAGACACTGTTTATGATGTAGAGCATGCTTGGTGTAAACTATAATTATCCCCTGCTCTGTTCTGCCATGTTCAGTAAACGTGTTGCCTAAAATGGCAGGATTAGTTGCCCTGCAAATGTCTGGCACAGTTTCTTCATTACGGGCCCTTCCTGACTAAATAAGCGCTTACAGACGGTACCCTGTCTGTTGTAACGCAGTCAAGTCAGTCATCCGTCGCCTACCCCGTTCATTTCTGACCCTTAGGGCGGACGCGGAGTGTGCTATGTCCTCGCAGAGGGACAGTTGTGAGCGCTGACCTGACGCCAGTCACGGACCTGGTGCTCGTTTTTAAAACAAGCCAGAGCCATTACTGGGTTCAGGACATATCCACCAACGGCTCTGTGCTCAGACTCCAAATAACCACCGGCTAGAGAACCAACACGGACGGGCTTCAGAGTCTGTACACCTGTGAAATGTGTTTAGAAAGTAGGTCTTAATTATAGTTATCTGTGAAGACCAAATAATATTGTGGCCAGTACATTAGACTTGACTACATTAAACGCTCTAATGTCAAACCAGCATCGAAAGGTCTCAAATGTTTTATCATCAAGTAGCTACGTTCATGTCGTGGCACTAGCTAACGTTAGCTGGCTGCTAAGCTAGGCTGTAGCTAACCAGCTGATAAAACCCACAAAAATACAGAAATAACATTACCGACACACAACGTGCTCTCGCGAAAATATCGATTTATTCGTTTAATGCATTTGTATAATTATTTACCCAACATTTTTATCAACTGAAATCCAAAATTCTCAAAACAGTGTCGGTGAACTGAAGCCCCGACGACTCGTGCACATTTATCAATGAAAATGGTCCGTGTGGGGGTATTAAACCCCGTGAAACGTGAGGTAAAGTCGCGGAAACGGAGCCGGGAGTGCGGCAACGAGTGGACGACGGTGCCCGTAAGCGTGTCGGCTGTCAAGCTCAACGGCAAGCTAACCATTTAGCCACCTAGCTAGGCTAAGGAGCGCGGTTACGTCCAGGCGGCTAGACCCGCAACACGTCTGCGCTCAATTACCTGCAGGTTGTTTTGCCTACGCCACCTTTACCTCCTACAAAAATCCATTTTAGAGATTTCTGTTCTATGATGTTTTTTAACGTTGGTTCTAATGGCTCTATATCAGGTGCATCTTCAAATTCGTCTTCCAATGAAGCTGCCATCTTGTGCATGTCAATTGGACTACACCAAGGTAGACGCTTATATCTCGGACGACATGTTGGCTCAAACCAAGTTAGAAGCGAACCGTGAATGGAATTTTAGATCCAAAATGGCGCCCGTGGAGCAGCATTACTGGAGGAACTCGCTGACGTAACGTTGATGACTCAACCTCTGAATCTGGTGGACTGTGCACGAGAATATTCCAGAACTGATCTACAAGATCTCCTAATTATTTTCTCCAGATTTTATAATCCAAAAATACATTCACAGATGCCAATAAAATTATCAATGTTTAACACGCATACATAAAATTAAGTATCTGAATCAATTTTCCATTTATAACTAAGAAATGAGCAATGCTCTTACAAGCTGTACAGTCATTGAGCACGCACAAAATGCAAGGGAATTTAAATTTAGCCATCTAAGGGATGCTTGTCATATTAAATATTTTACATATGGCTGTGGCAATCTTAAAGCTGTTAGATGGCACCCATCAACCACATCAAATATTAAGATCAAAGAAAAAGACACGACTAAGAGGATGATTGTACTTCACAGGAGTTTTCTATTTCAATTTGCATTAAGAAAAAAGGGGGAAGAATACACTAGAGCTACATTTCTAAGCATGTTCAAGTTTAAATCAACTGCAGTAGACACATCTTACTCTGAAAATTAGCCAAACATTTTTCATTTTTTCTTGTCTAAACACATGGATCCAGATGAAGTTAAAATATGAAAAATAGAACAGAAAATGTCAGACTTCTAGTTTCATCACAGCAAAATGTTGTCTAAACACAGCCTTAACTAAAACCAACATTCTCAGCAGGCTGGATTAATAAATGTTCTCATGGGAGCGCCAAGTACATATTAAGAGCAGTATGCACAGTAAAGAATCTGATCCTGGATCAGGCATGAAGGTTTTTCAAATACAGACTGCAACATTCTCAGCCAATGTGGTACTTAGTCACACAGTTCAATAAGGTTAACCTGATTAAATCAGCCCTATACTTAAGTTGAAAGAAAAAAAAAATCACTATTTTGCCTCAGCATTGATGCATCATACAGAGGCAAACAAAACTTTTTTTTTTGTTTTCTTTTGCTAACACATACAAAAATACAATACAACAAGCAGTATCAAAATCGAGAAAACTTTGAAGCTCTTGTGACTCATCAGCCTTTTGAAATAACATTACAAAGATGAAGGGGAATATGACTTTAAAGCTTTAACTCCTGATAACGGCTTTTGGTTGGCCAAGAAAATTGAAAAGGTGCACAAACACGATTGCATCATCGGAACATCTCTCAAAAATCATATATGACAACACCAAAAAAACAAAACAAACAAAAACATTTTTTCAACAGCACGCGAGATCAAGGCAGAGCAGACTGAATAGACATACAACATGGTATATCTAAAGGCAAATCCTAAAAAAAAAAAAAAAAACGTCTGGACTGCAGATAACCCTCTCATGCTGATCTGAGAACTGTTATTTTTTTCTGGCCTTGTTAAGGGCAAGGCATCGTGGGTGGGAAACTCACCACAGACTAGCACAAGTAGAGCATCTTTCATACTGGTAGCCAACAGAACAGCAGCAAAGGAATCAGTTTCCCACTACCCCCCCCCCCCCCCCCCCCCCCCCCCTCACAAAACCAAAACAAGCCAAAAGAGTTTTCTTTTAAAGTGGAGGCGTCCACACCAGCCTTGGGGTGTCTATGACGTCCCAACTCCAACACACCTGATTTACCTCACTGGTTGATTAGTAGATGTGTCTGAGCAGTGGAATCAGCCAAAGGTGCTGTTCAAACTGGTGCTTCATGACCACAGCTGGGCACCTCCAAGCTAAAGAGACGTCTCTGGTGATCACCTTCCGTGTCCGATTCAAAGTACACATCAGGGTTTCACTGAGAACTCGGGACTATGGAGGATTCCCCATGCATGATACAATGTAGTGTTTCTTTAGCACAGTGTATTTCAACTCGACGAGGGTTTCACTCTGGGACTAGAGAGAGGAATGAGGTGTGACTGTGCCCCCGCTCCACACACACACAGAATTGTGCAGCGGTGTGCTTAGCTAGGACTGGACTCAACCAGCTCCAGTCTAGAACCTCCTAGCAAGAAACGCAGCAGGCTCAAAGTGAGAAGTGCAATATAAGTGAAGCAGGCATGCCAATTATAGCATGTTTGCTTTTTTTTTTATCATCTCCCACTAAAGCGCTCCAAACAGCTGCGATTGTCCTCTCTTATTAAAGAGTGTTGGGCATGACGGCCGCAGCCCGAGACCTAAAAAGTCACCAGACACCTCAGCAGCACATCAAACCCAAACAACCTTTGTGGGAGAAACTTGT
Organism: Brachyhypopomus gauderio; assembly: GCF_052324685.1. NCBI lineage: Eukaryota > Metazoa > Chordata > Actinopteri > Gymnotiformes > Hypopomidae > Brachyhypopomus > Brachyhypopomus gauderio. The sequence goes on from NW_027506907.1 coordinate 443,112, forward strand.
GAGAGGCATGTCGAAAGGTCAATTGAATAAAGACGGCTTCTTCTTCTTCTATGTATTGCACACTTAAGGGGGGTAAAAATATCCAAACCACAATTGTAACCTAAACAAGATCTATATTTATCCTTTAAAGACCTAGATCATCTATTTACCCAATCTGGTTAAGTTCTATATTCTTATACATCAAATTTTAAGCTACATGACCAAGAAAACATGTTAAAAATGCATCTCTGATCAACAAAGGGCTTTTTTGTCTGCACAAATAATACTTTATATCTCTTGTTTATCTCATATTCATCTGGTGCTCATTACACACACATCACCCTCACTGACCCCCCCCCCCCCCCCCCCCCCCCCCCCCCCCCCAAACACATCCAACCCTCCCCCCCTCCCCCTGGTGGTTTCCATGGCACAGAGCATGCTCAGTTGGTCTCGTAGGAGGAGAGCAGTGCAGCGTCCACGGGCTCCATGCAGGAGGGACAGGTGAAGGAGCGCACCAGCCAGGCGTCGATGCAGTCCACGTGGTAAATGTGCATACAGGGCAGGAAGCGCACCGGGTCGCCGTACTCCAAGTCCAGCATGCAGATGACGCACCTGTGGAGAGGACGCCCGGCAAACAACGGTCACTGCAGGAGCCGGCCGCATCCGCCATCTGCTACACATGCAGGACTGCAGAATATTGACACTTGTGGGTTTTTTTTTTTTTGAAAAACTTGTATGTCAAAAAAATGTTTTGACTGCAGTTATGAAAAGCAAATACACTAAATGCTTCTGCATTTGAATATATAATTTATCCAAGCAAATATCCAGTCAAATAATGCTGGAAGAATGCTAACGTTGTCAACACTGTCTGTGTGAACGGTCCCTTTAATTGTGTATAACGACTAAAGCAAACTTAGTCAGAACTCATGATGTGGCCAAAAGACCACGTGTCCAAAAGTTGGTGATGTTTTTGTGGTCTGTGGAGGACTGCTGCTACTGACTCTTTGATCTTCTTGTCGGATGGCTCGGATCCTGGGTCATAGATGCCACGTGGCAGGTGCTGGGTGAGGCCGATCCGCTGGGCGATCCGCACCTGCTCCTCCTCCGTCAGCTGGGTGGCCAGGCGGGGCTGACTGGGCGTGGGGTGGTACACGGGCACCTGCACCCGCTCCTGCAGAACAGACCGACACACACACACACACACACACACACACACACACACACACTTTTATGGCTGTAGTCTGAGAGTTCAAACAGACTTGATTAATACTGTGCTAAAATAACCCTGACCCATAACCTAAACTTAAAAACCTACAACAACAACAACAAAAAAAAACACAATTCCTTATTTAAAGTTTATATACACCATGTGATTTATACAGCTTTAGAAAATCAATAACAGCACTCATTTATTTCTGAACAACACAACCCGAATGTAGTATCTCAACAAACATTAAGATAAAAAATAAAACAGCAGCATGGTGTGATGATATCTGGCTGTGGCCAGCTGGGTGAAACATGTGACTTTAACAAAACACGTCATGAGGAAAAACTCCAAACTGATTAGGTAACATGCCACAGTACAGCCAGTTTAAGCTTGATACTGATAACTGCATTCAAGAAGGCCTCAACGTGGGTCAAGGAACCTAAATCTAGATTACAAAACCTTAATCTACCTTACAAAACACGGCACAGTGTCTTACAAACACAAATACACAATAGATCATATTTTCAGCGCTTTCAGCTAATTGGTGATTGCCAGTTAAACACCAGAGGCTGTTGGTCAATCTACACTGCCTTCTCAATTAAAGAGTCAAGCAGTGTGTACCCGTCAAAGTTATCAGCCATAGCTCATTATCATCTGCCTGCTTTATATGTATATGGAAATGTTACACATGAGGTATCATTTCTTTATATGCTCTAGCACCGTGACCAAAACCACAACCAACAGCTTCGCACACCTGGCTATTCATTTCTATAATGGGACTCTAGTATGGACAAATAGAGCCGTTTCTGGTATCTGCTGTACAGAACAGAGGTAAACGATCACAATGATTCTGATCTGTGCATCAATTCAAAAGGCTACAATGTGACTATGGATCCAATGTACAATGATGTATATTGAGAAAGTATACATCTTTTAGAAATGGTTTAGGGTTTATTAATGCATCTTCCTCTGTCCGTTTTGTGATGAAAGCTGATAGTCATCTTTGGGTTTCCATTCAAAAAGCTTGACATCAGCCTGGATTTTGGTGTATTTGTTTGCTAGATGTCAGAGACATTGTGTATTATTACCAAGTGTAATGCATCATTCATGTTGTAGTTACCTTATAAATAACACCCACCACTGAATCATTGCATCACAAATTGAAATCCTGCCATTAACATTAAAGCATACATCTTTAATACACAATTACATATATTTGGTGACTGAAATTCTGGTCCAGCATAATACAACACAGAAAGCAGTAGTTCTCAATCCAGATGTCAAGGACCAAGATGGTCTGCTTTCGGCTTTTATCCCTGCTCCTAGCTGAGCAAGTTTATCAAGTGCCATCTACCTAGCTCAGGTGTGCTGACAGGAACAACAGGTCCAAAACGGCACTGGCCCCAGAAGACCTAGCTGAGAACCTTTTACCTGGAGCACATCTTAAGTGGTCAGCCAATGTGCTTGATTAGCCTACGTCCATTATTTCTGATCTCAGATGAGCATCTTGGTTTTAAGAATCTCCCGCCCACATGGTCCACAAGTGTGGTGGCCGGGCCGCCGGTACCTGGTACGGTGGTGGAGGCTCCCCCGGCAGACTCGCACCTTCAGACTCGTTCAGGAGGGACACGTCATCGGCACCCTGCGACGAGAGACAGTTCCCCATGTACTTGGTCCTACGGTGTAGAAGAGGTCAGCTCAAAATCTACCCACGGTCCGGTGAATTAAGCCCACACAGCCCCCACAGGCCTCTCTCCCTCTCTCCACCGTTCAGGTTCCGTCCGGCTGTGTTCGCGGAACTCCCGACACCTCTGGGAGGAAAAACTAACACCCTAGCTGTTAAAAGACAAAGCAGGATAGTTTCTCTCTCGCAAAAAAATATATTCCCAGGCTAATTTAAGCCTCGCACATCAATACCCCACGCATGTCATCTACTGTATGAATGTTTTTTGGCTCGCTTCTCCAGCTGGGCGGTATTTTTAGGTGAGCCCTCTTGACGACTCCATCTCCCCTTTCGCCGTGTTTACAAACTGCTGGAACGGAAGCGCCGCTGCAGTGCATTGTGGGTAGAAAAAGGAAACCGTTTCGTGCTGATCCAAGATCAGTTTTCACACAACGAAAACAAGTCTCACCGCGCGAAAGTAAAGCGGCAAAACTGCGCTCAGTTCAGGGATCGTTATTTTCTCAACGTTGAGCGTATCGATACTCCAGGCCGGCGGGGGCAGCAGTGAGTCTTCCCCACAACGCCTCTACGACGACCATGAGAGGAAGAAGAGGGAAGATGAAGGCGAGCACTTGACGTACGTGTGTTTAGCTTGTTAGCTATAAACTGCACCGCTAACCAGTTAGAAACTATCGCCGAGTCTATAAGTAAAACCCACATTTATAAGGACACGACGGGTTGATATTTCGGACAACAAAAAAACCACGCGATACGACACACGAGGCGTTTTTTTGGGGTTTCCAGCCATGCAGATCACCCTGAAAACGCTGCAGCAACAAACAATTCACGTCGACATCGACGACCACCAGACCGTAAGTGTGAACTTCGCCCCGCACTGTGGCCGCACACCCGGGGGCGCGTCTCCACGTGTGGCGCCTCCATCTTGGCCGGTACCGCTCTCGTCATCCCTGGTGAAGCGTCACATCGTTTAAATGTTTTAGTAATATTATTACTCCCCCCAAACTCACAGTTACCGCCCACTGACCCAACACACACTCAGCGGTGGAGACTGTCCAACTTACTAGACTAGGGGACACGAGCAAATTAAAACAGCGCAACGGTGTTTGTTCAGCTATTGCACATTTCAGAAATATGCTTTCATTAAAATGAAGTTGTTCTTGTTTGCCACCCTTTTATAGCTTCTGGTTCAGAAGTGTGCTTATAGTGACCGTGCCGCTCAAACAAAGTTCAACGTGTTTGATGGATCATGTCCTGCGGTGGCCGAGAAAACACATCGAGCTGCAAATACGTAAAGCAAATTCATCAAAATGACAACACGTAGGCTCCATTCAGAAACGCTGCAAGTCCAGTCACAACACAAAGGAAGTGTTTCTGGGTGAAATATTTGAATTCTAAGTGTTTAGCCAGAGAGAAGAGTCGTGTTGGTTGAACGGGTCTGAATTAATAAAGGTCTTTAAATGTAGCTAACTAGGTATTTAGACAGAAACTAAGGCTTAAAACCCAGCATTAAAATCCAGTTTAACACGCATTGTGATAAATTTGCTTTGTCTATTTGCAGCGCAGTTTTTTAAATTTTGCACTTCAATTTTCTCAGCCACTGTAATGTCCACCACAAATAAAATCTTAATGGACTTAAATACATTTTTAAAAGCATATTGTGTGTATTGTTGTGTTATTTTTCTCAGGTGAAGGCACTGAAAGAAAAGATCGAGGCGGAGAAAGGCAGTGACAGTTTTCCAGTTTCGGGACAGAAGCTGATCTACGCAGGCAAAATTCTGCAAGATGACACACCCATCAAAGAGTACAAAATCGACGAGAAGAACTTTGTTGTCGTCATGGTATCGAAGGTAACGACCTATTTCTATCCAGTATTTATTTTATTTTTTTTTGCGTGTCTAACTTCATTAGACACGTTTATTATTTTGTAGGCGCACAGTTGGAGACTATGCGTGCCTGATGCGTGTAAGACCTCTGTGGCTGATTCTTAACACCCACTACCATGTCAGTGCTGGTGCTCTACTGAGAATGGACTGGCAGCCTCTCCTCAGCAGTCCTGGAGTGAGAAAGTGGTCAGTAAAGAATGGGTGGCTGACCAGTAGTCATGGCAACAGATGGACTACAGTCTGTGATGGTGTAATTTAGGAATTTTGTGTACGCCGGTCAGTGCTGCATAGCAGTTAGCAGGGATTTGGCAAAGTCCTCTGAACAAAACGTTTCCCGTTCTGCATGATTTTAGTCTTGCTCAAATGGTCTGCATCACAAACATGGCCACAGTGTTTTAATGGTATTGAGGTCAGGTCATTCTAAAATATAGACATTCTTCTATTTGGGCTGCTCTGTTGTTGACTTGTTAACCTGTGTGTCGGAGTATTGTCGTGATGCTGATGCATGGCCCAATCCCTCTGGAGTTTTAGATTTACTTTTAGGTATGTTATTTTAGAAGAACCCTTTCAGTTTTGACATTGAGCTATGATTTCCTTAAACAACTTTGAGTTGATTGGTCATCAGCCTCATAATCTGTTGTGTTCTATCTTACTGTATTATATTCTGTCCATCACACCTGGCAGCTGGAATGAGGATTGGGCATTTGGGACCATCTAGTGTCTCTAAAATGTTCAGACATTTACCTAAACTTTGTGTGGTTCTCCAGGAGTGGTGTAGAGCAGCAAGTGTGTGTGTGTGTGTGTGTGTGTGTGTGTGTGCTTCAAAGAGCAGTGGTTTCATCCATGGAAACCTTCATTTGAATGTTTTTTTTCCCCTGATATTCACTCATGAGACTCGTGAGCAGAAGTGGCACATCTTTTGTAGTCTTTTTCTAAGTCATTATAACACAGTCTTGGTATCTTGTTTATTCTGCTAATCAGATGTGTATTAAATAGGCCACGCTGGCACTGTGTTGTTCAGAATTCCGTTATAAAGTCCCTAGAGAGAGAAGTGTCTGGTTTAATCTATATAGCAGAACAGGTCAGAGACATTCCTAAATTTGATTTGATGTGTAATCATTTGTCTTGTTTTAAAGAGGTCACTTTCTCAGAGGTTCACATACTTTTTCCATCAATAACCTTTATTATAACCTTCTCTGTAAAACTGTAATGCATCTGTACGTCTGTCATTGGGTGGTGTGTGTCTCACATCATAACCATAAGAGCAGGTCGAATACCGAAATTGTAGAAAGCCTTTTTAGTCATGTAATTACCATAAGCTTGCTCATGATGGACCTCTGACCTTTGTCTTAAATGTCCTGTTTCCTTGGAAACCTCGTGTAGCCAAAACCAACGGCAGCAGCTCCTGAGCCACCAACAGAATCTGTTCCCGTGCCAACACCTTCCTCATCCTCATCCTCACCACCTCCTCCCACCCCTGCTGCCATACCTTTCTTCTCAGACGAGGACAGCACCTCGTGCAACCCCCCCGCCACAGTCTCTCCATCCAACAGCCCAGAACAGTAAGCACTTCATTAGGGTCACTGCTGCGATGCGTAATAATAGTAATAATAATAATGAGGATGATGATGATTGTATTAATAGTAGTAATCATAACAGTAGTAATAATAGGTTCCCGTCACGGAGCAGGGCTTGGATTGTCAGAAGCATTGCTGTTAGAGGGAGGAGATCCCCTCGGGTCATTTAACTGAACCATCTAACAGTCTTGGACTTGTTTCACTGGTTTAGGAGAATCAAATCTAAGACGACTAAGCTGGTCTGTAAAAGGTAGTTTTGTAATCGCTTAAGTTCCCTTTTCCTCTCTCCCCCTCTAACCTGCAGTCCTTGCCTGGGTGAAGAAGAGGAGGATTCTTCTTCAACACAAGGTAATCTGTGTTTGTGTGTATACTACTATTTTCACTACAATTATTAATATCTCTATGTATCTTACTAAAGTACACTACAGTTGCTTACCTGGAATTTACTTCAGATTTATATATAATATTTGTAAATTTTTGCATAAGGATAAAATGTATATCCACATTGTTTTCTGTGATTTTTAATCTTTGTGTGTTTCATTTGCAGGAATGGAGTATGAGACTATGCTACAAGAGATCATGTCTATGGGCTATGAAAGGGAAAGAGTGGTGTCTGCTCTGAGGGCCAGTTTTAATAACCCCCACCGTGCAGTAGAGTACTTGCTCAATGTGAGTGTTTCTGCTCAGGCATTCTTGCTGGCCTGTCCTTTGCACTTGCATCATTCCTTACTGCTATTCAAAACACGTATGCTGGACATATTTTAAAATGCAGAGCACATGAAGTCATGTCTTTTGAAATGTATACAGATAAACAAAACAGAATAACAAAGCTGTCTCGTGCCGCTTTGGTCCATGTGGAGAGGGAACCTGCTGGTTGGTACACGTAAAATGTCATGATTAGTCTGCATTCTAACATTAATTGGTCAGAAACTGGCCTCTTGTACTCTTATGTAGTCCCACCTAGATATTGATAGTAGATATTGTGCCCCCGGTACCTTTCGTTGATTCACAGCTCTGTGATGGTTCATGGTTCGACTGCGTGTGCGATGTCCTTTTGTCCTGAAGGGTTTCTGACTGTTAACGCGCACCTCTTCCAGGACATCCCCACGGTGCCCGTGCAGGAGACTCGTCCGGCCGTCACGCGCGCCCCCGCCCCGGCCACACAGCCTGCAGAGGGTGAGTGTGCGGGAGCCTCCGGGCCTGGACCCCTTCCCTGGACCCCTTCCCTGGACCGGCTCCCCGGGCAGCAGCAGTGCGCGCGCGTGTGTGTGTGTGTGTGTGTGTGTGTGTGTGTGTGTGTGTGTGTGTATGCGCGCCAGTGAGCGCAGGGAGTGTGTCCACGGCTGGGTGCCGTCTCAGCCAGCCAGACGGGCAGGAGCCCCATGTGAAGGCTGTTTGGACGAACGGCTTGGAATTGGACGGAAGACTAGAGTCACATTAAACCCTTCAGGCTAAAGGAAAAACTGACACAGAGCCACTTTTTCTTTAGCCTTTAGGGCTTAGTCCCGGGGCAGCCTTCCCCTAGCCTGTAGGGAAGACCGCAGTAAGCCTTCTAGGATTGGGGCAGACTGGAGCCCCTTTATAATGAGATTTTATGGAAACAATATAAAAACAATTAGCACATCAGGAATAGTACCTCTGCACTAATTCAGTACAACAGGAAAACCCATTAAGTACAGACCCTCGGTCGCAGATGGCTGAAATGACCCTTCCGTGACCTCTCATGAATATTCATTGTAGACCCAGAGATTTTGTGTATTCAGTCACTATTCCAATAGCGTTTCTTCGACTGTGTGGGCTTCAGTCTGAGCGAGCTGTCGTTAATGTAGACTTCTGCAGAACAGGAGAGTCGCTCGACACCCCCACGGTGTTGAGGGGGGCCCAGCCCCACGGTGTTGAGGGGGGCCCAGCCCCACGGTGTTGAGGGGGGCCCAGCCCCACGGTGTTGAGAAGTTCACATGCTCTCATGTTCCCTTGCACTGAGCATTTGATCACTATGTAAAAAGATTAATAGGGTTTAGTATGTTCTTTTTGTCGAAGAGTGTGAAGGAAGCTGCTTTTCTCTCACTGCGAGTTCATCTGAAATGGTGGCTTCATCATGTCTGTGTGTGTTTCTCTCTCACTGCGAGTTCATCTGAAATGGTGGCTTCATCATGTCTGTGTGTGTTTCTCTCTCACTGCGAGTTCATCTGAAATGGTGGCTTCATCATGTCTGTGTGTGTTTCCTGATGCAGGTGAGAACCCTTTGGACTTCCTGCGTTCACAGCCACAGTTCAGGACCATGAGGCAGGTGATTCAGCAGAACCCATCATTACTGCCATCCTTACTTCAACAGCTGGGCCAGGAGAACCCTGAGCTGCTGCAGGTAACACACACACACACACACACACACTTGCTGCTTTTAGCACTTCACCTTGCTAACAACACATGGCGGCTCAGTGGTAGTCAATTAACAGCGTGCTAGTCACGTCATGCTAACACTCATGCATTAATGCTTTCATGCTAACTTGTACACCTGGTTGGCCGTGGGAGCGTTGAGTGTGTTTTTAACACTTGTGTTCCAGTTTTGGAAGCTCAAATGGTTACCTGCTACTGCCCTGCACCATGGAATTGAGCACTATACAACTTCTTTATTAAAAACAATTTTAAGCTATATCTTTGAATTTTTCAGTTGTGTGCATGTTGTCTTGTGTTTATTTTTATGCTTGGCAATTTTATTTAATCATTGAGTGTTTGTTTGTTTGTTTGTTTGGTCTCCAGCAAATTAGCCAACACCAGGAGCAGTTCATTCAGATGTTGAACGCACCACCAGTAGAGGGGGAGGGGGAAGGGCTGGAGGGGGCGGAGCATGGTGACCTTGGTGTTATGGGAGATGAGGGTGCACCTGTCAACTACATCCAGGTCACGGCGCAAGAGAAAGAAGCCATTGACAGGGTGAGGAAACCAGGCTCTCTGTGTGTGTGTGTGTGTGTGTGTGTGTGTGACAGATAACAAATGAGAGGGCAAAGCACAAGTCTGCATGTCGCATCTTTTTGCATTTTCTTGATTTTTTTTTGAAAGTCAGAAACACTATTCTTTTCTGCCACTACTCCTATAACTTTTGTGAATGATTCTGTGGAAGTTGTATATTTTTATTGAAAGTTTTGTCGTGTCTGGTATGGTTTGCTGTTGTACTGTGTGTAAAATCTGCCTTCTGTTTCTCTTGTGTGTCTCCGTCTCAACCATCTCCAGTTAAAAGCACTGGGCTTCCCCGAGGGCCTGGTCCTGCAGGCATACTTCGCCTGTGAGAAAAACGAGAACCTCGCAGCCAACTTCCTGCTCAACCAGAACTTTGAGGACGAATGAGCCGTCTCCAGCTGCTTAGCCGTTCTCAAGCCCCGCCCCGTTTACGCCCTACACCCATACTCTCCATCCTACGGCCACAAGGCCTTACCATTATTTCAGTCAGTTGGAAAGGTTAATAAATCTGGGCTAGGCTGTAGAGATGCTCGAGGGGCCTGCTGACTAGACTGAAAGTCACTCAGAGTGTGTGTGTGTGTGTGTGTGTGTGTGTGTGTGTGGTGGAAAAAGTACAGGTGTTGTAGGTGGATGAGTTTGGATTATGTGTGTGTGTGTGTGTGTACACAATCAGTTCCCCATCTTCAAGGAAACCTTTATGAAGTGTTTAAAGCTATAATGTAAGAATCATATTTTTAGTCACCAGGTACACATGTATAACCATCACAAGCAGAGGCTCGTTTTTGCCCTGTGTGGGATCACCCACCCTGCTAATGAGGAGGTAGTGAACGGGTCACGGCCGTGGTGATGTGTTTTACAGGTGGCCTGTGATGGTGTGGTGTGCAGTATATGGAAGAGACTCTCCAAATGAGATTCAGTTCAACAAGTTTATCTTTAAGTAATGGTTAGGCTTACAACACTGCTAATAGCTGAGAATATTTATAAATGCCCTGCGAGTGCATGCATGCACGCGCGCGCACACACACACACGCAGTAGCAGAGAACATATCGGTGTGCTGGGCCAAATTAAACCATACCAAGCCTTTCTGGTCCAGAAACATTTTGGAAACCGAGTCTCTAAAATCAAGTCAGTTGCAAAGTTAGAAATGGTGCTTTCATAGGGCATGTATGAACAAGTTGAAGCACAACCTTACACTGACCACAGTTAGAAAATGGGAGCGGTGTCAAATGAATTACTTGTTTCAAATGGTTTGGGATCAGTTTACATATCAGAATTTCAGATGCTGTTTAAGCATTAAAGCTTGCAGTTGCAGCGTTTTGCGAGCACATATTAAAAGCTACATCAGTAGCTATGGCTAATCTGAAGCACTTTTAAAAAGTAGGTGTCCGAGTGTAGTTTTATGGTCCGTGAACTTGGAGTAGATTGTTCAGATGTAGTTGTATTGAGCAACATGCTTAAACCTGCATGGTCCAGAAGTGTTGGATAACGGCATGAACAAAATCTAAGGACCATATCCAGTAAACAGTGTATGTTCACCCTGCTCTATGCAAATCAAACCTTTCAGGTTCATTTAAATAAAATTGTGCTCCCTTTTGAGAATTTACGCTGAGGAAGGGCGGGGGCCACTTTTGGCAAAGAGTAACGGTAGAATATCTATTTTAATTTAGGCACTTTGTCTAGGCATCGGAATTTAAAATGCCACAATAGAAGAATTTCTTTTAAATGTATATACCCGAGCTAAGCTAACCCATGTGTTTGTGTTAATAAATGATCCGCTTGCTGTTGTATGTAGTGTAAGCCACAGTTTCTCAGCCCCGCTCTTGGGGATTTGATGAATCATTCAGAATCCCTATCCAACCCCAAACCAATATAAGAATTACATTTATGAAAGCTTTTCAACTTTTTGAATCGAATGTCTTGACTGTATTAGTTTGGTTTGCAACTAGCCTCCTCAGGATAATTTAACCTCCAGCAGTAGAGCAGGACATCTCAAATGTTCAAAAACTGTTTATATTGGTTTTAAAACAATATATAAGTACTTATCCTGAGAATTGGTTGCTTGTAATTAAAACACAAGGAGCACCTGTGTGTGTGAGTGTGTGTGTGTCCAGTCTGTGCACTCGTCACTTGTGTGTAAAAGGTTTTAAAGCGGCAGTATTTTACTTTCCCACCTTTTCTTGAGCTTAGAACTACTGAGCTGTGTAGATCAGGTTTGCAGAAGCAGAGTACTGTTAGTACTGTTAGTACAGAGTACTGTGTGTTCACGCCAAACATCAACGTTGTAGGTTCACTGTGCTCTCGGTGAACTCAGTATTGATTCTACACTTCAGAAACCTCCTTGGAACAAATTTTCATTCACTGGATTTAAAGACCCATGGAACCTAAATCATTGTTTTCTTTCTAACCCTTGTATTACATATTTCATTTTGGTATTGCATATGGTTCTAATGCCACACATTCTTTGGGAGCAATAGATTTTATGCTGACCTTAATTAAATTTTAAATATCAAACTCTCACACCGTTAGGCATTATTTTCATCCTGGTAGAATACAGAGCCTAACATTATGTTGATAAAAGCGAATGAAACTTGTCTGGTGGCTGAACTTCAGACTGACGTGCCCTGATGACCTCATTGGCAGGTATGTAAATATACAGCTGTGTGACACTGATTCTCCCTCCCTGGTGTTACATTCAGCTGTGCTGGGGTAGCATAGCATGCTACAGGTCTGAGGCGGTCAGCTGTCAATCAAGCATGATCATTAGAATATTAGGACCACACCCAGACTGCTCTTAGACAGGACTGACAGAGCAATTTATGTTTTCTTATATGTTTTATCATATTTCTGTTTGGGTTGTTTTAATGGTAAATGTACACACTCCATTTTTTTTAAATTATACATATATATATATATATATATATATAATATAATATAATCATGATCATGAACTACCAAACTATGTCACTGCAGCTGAATGCAATACATACACAAGTGAGATTTGTGTTACCTTGGACTACACGACGTCCTTATTCTGGAGGGAAGAAACTGTATCCAGGTTCTGTTGTACAGTCAAGAACATTATTTATTCAACCAGTTTCTGCTCTTTACAAACTGTTTTTTTATTCTTTAAAATGGAAAAGAATCTGTAGTTAACACATGCACATTTGCCAGTGGGCTCTGGGGGGTCGCTAAGCTGAGAATGGGAGTCTCTTTTGGAAGTGCAGGACACCAGGATCCACTAGGGGGCACTATCACAACATGAAGCTTATGGATAGGATTTGTTGCTCTAAAGTTACATAGCTCATTAACTTCTGGAAGCATAACGCAAAACAAACACAAAAGCATTATTATAAGAAACAGCAGATCAGTCACAAATGTTTCTAAAAGCTTATAGGGACAGACTTGTGTCATGAAGGGAATCTGAAATATTTACTGAAACCAGATGTACAGTTATTCATTGGTCCACAGTCATAAAGATATGTTGTTTTACATTTTCAACTGTTTTTGTAAGACCCCTGTAAAATGGGCCTTTTTATGATGGGCAAAATCTTATGTTACTGAAGTGATGTATAGAAATATACCAAAAAAAAAACCCAAAACAAAAAACCATATAATTCTATAAAGTGTGATCAATGTAAGATGTCTGAGTGTTTTACAAGTGCATGCTGCCTCACTGATAAGGTGCTCTTTGCAAGTTATTAAGTTTCCTAAAGTAGTGCTACAAAAAAAGGTGGTTTATGTACTCGTAAGGGTGTAAGATTCCCTTGGAAAGAATCTTCTGGACTATATCCAAAAAGAAAACATTAAACCAGTTTAAGTATGAAACTGAATAAATTAGGGGCAAAACACCACTTTCATTGCATTCTTCTACCTGGTATCCTGTACTTACAGCAAAGTTACTGGTGTTGCAAAATTACCCGTTAGCCAAAAACAAAATCCCTCTTGTCAGCCCACCACTACCTCTTATCCCCAAATAAACATTCACAACAAAAATCACAACCCAATGAAAATCAAATCGTCCCACAATTCTATTAGCACTAGCTGGCCCATTTTATGCTGACCTGGGATCAGCTTTGACGTTCCTAAGGTGTGTGTGTAGGAGGAGCGCAGACCTCCAGGGTCAGTGAAAAAGGAGGCGGCCTGTACCTGGAGCTGGCCCCGCAAAGCCCAAAGGTCCACATTTCACTTACACGAGCGGTAGAGTGGAGAAGCTGCAGGATGGGACAGATGGCATAGCAATACGAAGCAAACAGACAAAGAGAAACCATGAGCTGAAGAAGTTCTGCTCAGAAGGGGAGAAAACCGAAGGGGTTCGCATCTTTTTTTTTTTTTTTTCTTCCCCACCAACCCTTCCACCAAAAGGGGTTGGAGTGGACAGGGTGTGTGTAGGACAAGGTAAGACAGACATCTTTAACTTCTCTAGGGAAACAGGAGAGGGGGACACAGAAAAACACAGAGGGGGAAAAAGAGAAGTGGCAGAAATCTTTTTTTTTTTTTTTTTGCCTTTACATTTTTTCTGTATTGAACGATAAAAAGAACTAAATCACATCCATTTTCTGTATTACTATATACTATATATACGGCTTCGAAAAGCTTGAAAAAAGGAACAAGGAAAATGGGGTGGGGGTGCACATTTTCTCATTTACCATTTTAAGAATTGGGCTTTCATGTTTACAAGATGGAGTCTGTGAACAAAAGGCACTTTGAAGGGAACAACCTTTAAATGCTTGCTTACTACGACACTACGTCACGAGCACTATGAAGGGTCATTTACAAAGGGAATAGTGTTCATATGGGCACATATGGGGACGGAGCCCATCTAAGTGTTGTTCTCCAACATGATTCAGTCTCTGGAACGTTCCCTCTCTTCCAAAAACCCATCTGCACCAAAGATAATTGTTTAAAACTACAAAAACTTCTACAAATACTTGGCTCACATTACGACATTTCTGAAATCATCACCAAGGTAATACACTTTGCATTTGAAGTACTTTTTTTCTTATTTTACAGTAAAAAAAAAGTATGACAATGCATTGGTCTTGTCTCTGAAAGTAATGAAAATGTGGATGGTAATGAAACAAAGACTGTTTTTTCACGGTGAATGAAGGACTCTCGGTGTACTCTCTGTTTTGAATTAATTCTCCCAATTGATTTCTTATTATTGGAAGTACAGTTTAAGGAATTAAATGTGGAATATTTCTTTCTTAAAGGTTGAGGTAAAATGCCTTTTGTCACAACCTAGAAAAATACGAACCCCTCCCCAAGTGAGTACAAAGAAGAAGAGAACTAATTTCCTACCATGTGTCTGAAGAAAAACAGTCTTTGTTTAGTATTATTCTCATATGGTAAACTCAATGTACTTTCATATATATGAAACAAGCACCAGAATCATATCTTAATACATACTTGTTTTGACAATCTGTAAAATTGTTCCTTCTGCCCAACCTCCCCAATAGTTTAAAAACAAAAGATTACAAATAAAACATTAAAAAAGGTAAGATAAATGAAAAGTTAAAAAACAAATAAAATTCCCCCAAAATTTACAAAGATTGGGATACTGTTCATGGCCCTTGAGTTTAGAGTCCAGGACAAGCGGACTTAAAAGGAAAAAAAAAAACTACATTTTTGCGCTTTTTAAAGTTTTCATACAGACTAACATATCTACCCAACACATTGCACACAGCTCAATCTAAAAATACCTCTTTCTTGTCACTTAATACTAATACTTTCTCAGCGAAGAGAACCTTTGCCTCAGCGGTGGTTCTAAGTGCCCTGTCTGCTGGTTGCACTGTTTGTCGTTCTACAGGTCTGGG
Source organism: Brachyhypopomus gauderio (assembly GCF_052324685.1). Taxonomy (NCBI): domain Eukaryota; kingdom Metazoa; phylum Chordata; class Actinopteri; order Gymnotiformes; family Hypopomidae; genus Brachyhypopomus; species Brachyhypopomus gauderio. The sequence goes on from NW_027506907.1 coordinate 458,214, forward strand.
CTGGGGCTGGTCAAACATACATGACGTATATGTGTCACTGTGGATCAGATGATATCACTGACTGGGGAGAAAGGTCAAAAAATAACTAGACTGCCGTATTTCATAGAAGAGCTACTATACATATTTCCATATATATACAGCACATATGAGTATGATATGAAGTCTGCATAATATATATTTATAAATGTGATGTTTCCAGTCTCCTATGTTCTGGTTCTTGCTAAGCCTTGATACATATAGTACATTAATGCTGTAGCTTATACACAGAGGACAGACCCTGAATTCAATGTCAGACAGGTTGCATATAGAGGGGAATACAGAGGCACTTTGACACATGGTTGATGTTGGATCAGAATCTTAATTAAGCTGCGTGCTTTGGAAGAGCGAAGAAGGGGTGGGCAATGAGCTGGTCTCAGCCAATGAGAATCCCTGACATGTGACTGACAGCCAGGCAGTCCAGTTATTTTGTGATATCAGTGGTTTTGAGTGTATGCAGTGACGCTGGGTTATGATAGCAATGGTCTTACTGGTTTGTTTATGTCCTGATTAAACATAAGAAACAGAGTTATAAAGGGCCAGACTGAATGTGAAGCTTCCCTTTGTCCATTGTAAGGTTTTAGTTGTATGTGATAGTGCAGTGTTGGTGTGTAAACACACTCTATACAGAATGATCTGTAATGATGGCCTGTATCAATTCTGTCTACACTGGTGGGACGAACCGAAACGGTGACATTAAGGAGGATTCTGTAAACATAACTGGCAACAGCCAAACCAAAACACAGAAACAACCTGCACAGAGGAAATATGAAGAAAAGCTTGGACAGGAAGTGACCAACAATGCTAAGTGTGATCAGGCAGGGGGATGTAGTATGTAGTATGTAGTATGAGTGAAGGGGGCTGCTGCTATAGAAACAACCCCAAGACTAGAAATAGCAAGAGCAGTGGTGAAATCACAAGAGCTGTACTATTTTCCTAGAAACTGCAAGGTTGATTACTGTTACTGTAATGTGTGATAGGAGGTGAAAAGCAAACCCGAACGCTAAACTCACATGCAGTTAAAACTGTCGCCAAAATAAATCCAGATGACACAAAATAAAACCAGTTAAAACAAGCTAAAATGACAATGAAGGAAACTACTGCAAAACAAATATATACCCAATGTCGGCAGAGAAATGTCAAATTAAATCCCTTTTCTGAAGATCCTACTGATGTTAAGATACTGAAATAGTAGCACTGAAACAGAAGTCCAGTGGTGCGTATTGCAATGGCAAGTGCTATAATCCCTCTATAAATGCAGCATACACGCTCCTATGTCCTGATTCCTCATGACATAAGCCTGCCACAGACTTGCTGAGGCCCTACCAGTGTAACTTCAACACACATGGTTGGTTGTGACAGTTGTATTTGTGCATTTATAAAGGCTCTATAACACAATTTATTTGCTAATACATCACTGTCTCCAGTTTATTGCTAACGTTGACATTATTGTGATTAACTGATAACGGACAAGCTTGCGTGTAAACTTGACTGTAGGTGTTCCGTTATGTGTTGTGTTTTTTCTCTGAGCTGTATTGCTAGAAGAGTTGCTTTGTGTGTGTGTGTGTGTGTGTGTGTGTGTGTGTGTGTGTGTGTGTGTGTGTGGGATGTTGCCAAGGCCACCCTATTATGCTCTGACAGCCTGCTTGCCATAAGAAAAGAACCTTTCCATCACAAAGCTAGCTTGGCCTGTTCCCAGTACTGATCACAGTATTCTGACCCCCCTCACAGAATGAGGCCAACAACCTCAAGTCGTCCCTTATTAGATTGTTGCCTGTATAGTGCATAAGATGTGTGTCTGGGGCAAACCACACACCAAATGTCACCTTGGCGATTCCCTGTCAGTCTGTTGCTATATGGCAGGGTTTTCCATACATGTCAAGTGTAATTAGACAGCATTGGTCATTGTGACTGGACAATCCAAAACAGAAAGTGCTGGGCAGAGCAAATCAGAGTGATGCCGTTACTGTAGATGTTGTTCTATCAGATGCTTGGGCCTGGGCATGTTCAAACCATTGACTTAAGGGTCAAGTACAGTTGAGGTTGTAGCCAATCAATGCAGTGTATATGGATGAAATAGTTCATGGTGAAATACTGATTCATCCTTTTCTTAATTTTAAATGGACATAAAGTACTAAATATGAACCAATCAGCTCAAAGTGTATAACTGAGCAAAGGCATACTCGATTGGCCATGCTGAACGATTGGTGGATGATTCAAAACAAATAAAATAAAGTATGAAAACATTGATCAATATTCCGGTTGCCATTCCTGGTATTGTGGTTTTCCAGTCTCCATTTTTGATGTTTTTTTTTTTCCAGATTTTCAGAATCATGTAGACGTTTTCCAGTTTTTGAAGAACGACAAGGCAGATTCCTCATGTAGGGGCTTGTGCTGAAGGTTTAGGGTGCAGGTCAGGTGCATCAGGGCGTGTGTGAGTGATTTGATAATAGTGGTCCATACCTAGCTTTGTGTTATCCTGTTTTCATTACAGACTTTGTGTCTGTATGTATCGGAGAGATCTTGTCAAAGGAACCAAGACTGAAAAAAAGCAGAAACCAAAGGGAAGACACGATTAGTTCATAAGTTAGTCAGAACCATGAACCCAGCTGTTTTAAACACAAGCACTAGTGTTATAACAGCACTAGTCATGATACCGCTCCATAGCAGACCTAGTTGTGACAGAGGAATCACACTGCACTACACAGTAAAGTGAAACTGGTGATCTCTTAAAGGTCTTGTTAAAAGATATTTTAAGGTCTGGTGAGGCGCATGGCGTCAGGATTCACTTTCAAACATCTACAACATTGAAGAAGTGTTCTCTGATGAGGCAATGCCCAAGCTGACCACTAGGGGGCGAGAAAGGCCATGTTACATATTCATATTTCACTCTGAAGCAGTATTTTTCAATCCAGTTTCCTAGACCGTTCACATTTTGATCTGTCCCAGCTTCTAGTATAATTGTACCAGGTATCCGGTGTTGGTAATTGCTGGCTTCAGGTGTGCTGGGAGTTGTGAAAATGTGGACAGTTTGGAAGTAATGGACTTGTTTTTTCTATGTTTATATTAGGATTGCTGTTTTTCTATGTTTATATTAGGATTTAAGCACAACTCAGACAAAGGAATGTGTTGGTTTTCTTGACCACTAGGAAAACGTCTGATTGTAATGTTGGTGGAAGGGGTCTTGACTCTGCAGGGACAGACTGGCCCGTTGGCAGGTCTGCAGTGCAGGGATAAGGTCAGTGCTGCTCCTCAGTCTGTGTGTCTGTCTCTCTAATCCCTACCAGCGCCCAGTCCACCCCTTTCTTACGCCCACACCCCACCAAGTTCATGTTCAACTGCCTATGACATCATGTCTGGTTGCTGGGGGCAACCAGACAGTCGAGACGTGACACTTTCTCTCTCTCTCTCTGTCCCTCTCTCTCTCTTTCCCTCTCTCCGCATGCTGTTCTCTAGTTTCACGTTTAGCAGTTCATACTCTCAGGATTCCTCTTCCTTACTATGTCTGTCTTTTTTCCCCACAGGCCAGGAAAATCTGACAAGTTTATACTGTCCAGTACTCGCCAGTGAGTGTCCATCTGGTATCTATCCCAAGTCTGGGCGGGTGTGTATGTGTGCATTTGTACGCTTCCATTTGTGTATGTGTGTGCGCGTGTGTTTGTGGGTATGTGTGAAAGACTGTGTGTTGGCTGAACTTTTAAAACAGCAAGGGGTTTTGTAAAATATCCATCTTTAAAAACTGTCCAGGTGTTCACAAAACCTCACATTGGATCAACAGGCCTGTACTAGAGACACACACTCTCTCTCTCTCTCTCTCTCTCTCTCTCTCTCTCTCTCTCTCTCTCTCTCTCTCTCTCACACACACACACACACACACATATATATAGACAGGAAGATCCACTAGAGACTGCCTGCCTGCACTGAGGGCTTTGGTGCTTAACTGGTGGCTCCCGAGGTTTCTTCTGTGGTGACAGACACACAGCGGGTGGAGGAGAGTGTCTGCAGCTGTGGGCCCCCACTCAACCAGGAGCATCTCCACCCAAGTGCCCTGTAAGCTGCTCCCTGGAAACTCACATCTGGCTCCCAGTACATCCCTCCGCTGACCACAGGCAAGTGAAATGTGGTCGGATTTATTGTGTGTGTGTGTGTGTGTGTGTGTTGGAGGGGGGCGGGGAGTGTATCTGAATAGCACTTTGTCAGGTCATAGCAATTTATAGATCATGTAATCAGTTTCTGGAAAAGAGGGAGTGTAAGGTGTGTGTGTGTGTGTGTGTGTGTGTGTGTGTGTGTGTGTGTGCGTGTGTATGTGTGTGTGTGTGTGTGTGTGTGTGTGTGTGTGTGTGTGTGTGTGTGTGTGTGTGTGTGTGTGTGTGTGTGTGTGTGTGTGTGTGTGTTCATACCTGTGTCTGCTGTGGGATGTTTAGAAAGTTGTCCCGTGCTCCGATGCCGACAAACCTGTTGGGAGCTGTGGAGCTTGGCGTGGAGTATGCTGAACACACACACACACACACACACACACACACACACACACACACACACACACACACACACACACACACACACACACACACACACACACACACAAATGAGTGTCAGTGTCTTGGTCATGCTGTAGCGCTCTAACAGAATTACCTCAACTGGAGAACTTCAACTACTTTACAGCCTGAAATGTTCATGCAGCAACTGAACTGTGAACTGTTCTCATCTGAACTGTGAACTCTTCTCAACTGAGCTGTGAACTGTTCTCAGAGCCTTTGCTCTTGGTTTTATTAGGGGCCGAATCTGATTTGTCTAACAGAAAAAGTCACCTACATGAGAAAAGCGATTATTTCAGTGTTAACTAGTAAAGTTCTCTGTAATTCTCATGGAGCAATTCTGAGTGTTTGGTGAGACGAGTGATGAGTTGTCCATCTGTGAGCAGTGTGCTGATCGCATTCATGGCAGCTGTGGACTCCAAATTCAGACTGAACATGACAGAAAGATTTTTATTTGGGTAAAACTAGGGTGTAGTAAGAGAAGGATGGGGTGTGTGTGTGTGTGTGTGTGTGTGTGTGTGTGTGTGTGTGTGTGTGTGTGTGTGTGTGTGTGTGCACGCGCATGTGACTTCAATTGTTTATGTGCGTACACATACGCTACATTGTCTGTGCTGAAGGCAAGAAAATCTAAAGTAATGAAACATCAAAGCAGGAAAATATAGAAGGAAAGTTCTGGAATATGACCAAATATAACAGTACATATAAACAGTAAGAAACAAGTGAAGGAGAGTGGGGTGGAAAAGAGCAGCAAATTATAAAAGAACAGTTCAGATGCGTGAAAGGAACAATGTGAAGAAGGAAAAAACAAAGGTGAAAATGGAGGGTGGGCGGGGTTTGGGGTGGGGGGGTGTGGTCTTCTTCCAGCGCCCTGGGGGGTGGGGGTTGGGGGGATGGGTAAGTTCATGCTGGCCGTCCCTTTGCCCGACTCCTCTGCTGGTGTGGTCCAGGCACCCCAAAGCCCCAAACACACACTCCTTTACCCAGAGCACTGTGGGCAGCAGCTCCATTCTCAGTGATGGAATCACTGGAGTCCCCACTGCCTTGTTCATGTGGGGGAGGAGAGCCGCTCTATGTCCCCTCCTACAGGTGGGCCGCAGAATTGCTAGAAGTGCAGCTAGTTTTTAAATTAAGTAATTTGTAGCTATGTTATTGGCTGAGTAGCACTGATATTTCTTCCTGGACACAGTAGGTAAATGAATATATATATATACATATGTATATAATACCCCTTATGTTATGTAGCTGGAGGTCAGTGACTGCTAACGAAACACTTTATGAGAACTGTTGGGCAGCTTCTTTTAATTATTATATTATTTGTATCTTTTAGCATGTAGCTTGTCAGAGGTAACATTAAGCAACACCTGTGACTGTGTTTATGGAAATATTCAGCAGGTAACTAGCAAAGCCCTCCAAACACACACACACACACACACACACACACACACACACACACACACACACACACACACACACACACACACACACACACATATCCCCATCATTCTGACTGCTACCTTAAGCTGCACCATCACATAAACATCAACTACACACAGAGACACTGGCTACTCCCTTATCTTTCTCACCCTCTCTCTCTCTCTCTCTCTCTCTCTCTCTCTCTCTCACACACACACACACACACACACACACACACACACACACACACAAATTGATTTCTGCTTAATTTATTTCTGCTACAGGGTACAGCTACTTTGAGATCTTAGAGATACAGAGTGTGAAATTATTATTTTTGGCTTTGCTGTGTTTTGTGTGTGTGACTGTGGTGTTTTACCGTCGTTGTGGGTTTAAGTGGAGCATCACGTTAATTTATTCATTTAAATTTTTTGTCTTATTGGAGTCCATGCCAACTGCCTTGAATTTGATCTCGAGAGAGAGAGGCAGGGAGGATAATAAAAAGAGTGATAGCAAACAAAATACAAACAAAACAAGAAGGAAGGAAAAAGATGAGAGTGTGATGAGGAACTTTACAAGTCATCTTTTCGGTTTTAGATTGCATTTTAATTAGTGCTGTCAATTCCAGGTGCCGCGATTAAAAGTCCTCACCAGGATTTTGCTCAAGCTTGCTAGATTTTCTAATTAGCAATCCAGGTAAAATTAGTGGAATCAACACAATCCAGGAAGCCTGAGCAAAATCCTGGTGAGGACTTTTAATCGCGGCACCTGGAATTGACAGCACTAATTTTAATTTCTAAATCAGTAGGTTATGCACTTTAAATGAATAACCCAGAAAGGGGAAAAAACTGAAAGAATAATAGAGAGGAAAAGATAGAGAGAAAAATCAAACTTCTATCTGATAAAATGTTTTGGCCCTATTACATTTACTACTTCAGTAATGGGTCAGAACCCTTTTAAATTTGAACAGGACAGTTATATGAACACGAGTATGTTCCTAATTGCCTCGTTACATCAGTTTGTTTTGGGATCATAGAGGGTTTCTCCTCTTTTTATGCTTTTCTGCATTGGGGTCATTTTAAACAGCCCTCACCCAAAATGGGGGAGTCTGGGCGTGACTTACAGGGCGATGTGGGTGAGCCGAGTCCCCCGTCGGGGTGTGTGTGGCTGGGTTTGGGGTCGGGCATGGGGAGGGGAACCGGCCGTGCCACCGGGGGAGGCGGAGGCAACAGGAAAGAGCCGGCCATTTTGCCCTGACCGCTCCCGTTAGGCTGCAGACACACACACACACACACACACACACGCACACACACACACACACACACATACACACACACACGCACACCACACTGAGTGAGGGATGATGGTGTGACACACATGTGCCCACGGCTCTCTCTCTCTCACACACACACACACACACACACACACACACACACACACACGCATTCAAACACTCCTGTAGCAGGTGAGAGTATGAATGCATGGGCAACAGAGGGATGATGATCACTTCCCAAGTAAAATGAGAGCTGAGTGAGAGACAGAGAGAGGGAGACAGAGAGTGTGAAGCTCCCATCAGGGGACGGGATGTGCAGGACAGCAGAGAGTGTGTACAGGGACCGAGCAGGTTAGATAAGGAGTTAGACTCTCTTCTGAGGAGCCAGGACGGCATGTGCAGAGAATCACTCAGTCACAGCTGTGTGACAGCATGCGTGCAGCTGGATGTGTCCTGCGCGTGTGTGTGTCCTGTGTGTGTGTGTGTGTGTGTGTGTGTTACCTGGGTGGCGGGCTGGCCCGTGCCGTCAGCGCAGACAAACTGCACAAACTCCTTGAGCGGGTCCTGGTGGTGGTGGTAGCGGATGGTGGGGTGGCTGAAGTAGGGGCCCGACTGCTGGATGATGGAGGGAGAGGGGAAATGGAGGGCAGAGGCAGAGGCCCGAGGACTCCCTGAGAGAGAGAGAGAGAGAGAGAGAGAGAGAGAGAGGGGAGAGAGAGAGGGAGAGAGAGAGGGAGAGAGAGAGAGAGAGAGAGAGAGAGGGAGAGGGAGAGAGA